>NC_069130.1:44221594-44523261 GCF_026914265.1 Mya arenaria | reverse complement strand
TATCTGATCAATGTAACATATGCATTTATTAACAGCAGCTTGCTGCCTCAGCAACCTTCTCTAAACCTATCACTCATGCATCTCCTTAGAAATTTTCAACTTCCTAAGAAACAAAATGATTTCTTTGTTATTCATAACTACTTCGACAATGGACTACTTTCCTATAAACCTCAAATTCCTTCGCAACCATGGCCTTTACTTTCTTCTTGAGTTACCACCTTTTAATTAAGCAACAGATGGCTTCCTTGGCAGCCAATGACTTCCTTGGTTACATCCTTTTTCTCTTGTTTTTTTCTCTTGGTACTTAGGTGAGCAATATAAGGCCTTATCGGCTCTCTTGCTAAGCAGTATTTGTCAAATGTCTGAAAATTGATACAATTACGATCGATTATTTTTTGTCGAACCAGTCGCCAAAGCTAAGAAAACTTCGACACAGATAGCATAAAAGTAACACATTTACACATCAAAAATATTTGGAATTGGGTAGATTTCACTACAATTTAACATATTTCATTTTTAATTATGCAGCAACACTAGGAGGAAGATATTTCGGTATCATTAAAACAACGTTATTATGTCTTTATGGAAATTCATGATTAGGTGTCCACATTGAATGTATCATTAATCAGTGTAAATGGTTTGGGATGGCATATTTAATTTAGCACGTCTAAAATTGATATGTTTTGTTTGCTTCGCAATGACATATGCTAGAGTCAAAAATAACAAAGGGCATATAAACATTTTTAGCGACGTGTTATCAGAATATTTGAAAAATCATGGGGAACTGACATATTCAGCGTATTGAATTATTAAATAACCATCATGTTGAGTAGCTGTTGGTAGACACATGATATATCTTCACAGTGACAATAGACCAATGTTAAACTAATGCTATGTAAGAGATTCTATAGAAGAGAATATAACTGGGTTCTATGGTGCATATAAGACAGTTATGATAAAATCATAGAAGGACATTGAATTATTAATATTACACCCAGATGGTCATGGCCAATATTATTAATAATACTATATGTCTAACATAATCATGTTTTAATAGGAAAAAGGCTTTGGATACGAAACCAAACCGAAATATGTTTCTTATCCCTACCATTATAAACAAGGATTTTGAAACAAAAGTTCTGTATATTTATCCAAGGGAGGCACAGTATGCTCACACACCAGGGAAGTAGATCCAAATACTCGACCATGCTTGAAATCCTTATTTTGCCAATGGGCAAAGATAAACAATTACCCGTTTGGAACCAATCTTTTTACTATGAACAAAGTAATTCCAGCGAAAAAAATACTTATTGAATATTATTTTGTGTCGTGGAAAAAAAGGCACTACCATGGCCGCTTACCAACACCCTACGCTGCAGCTATCTAAAACGAGCGAACGAGGAAGATACTTATATTCATAGAAGCAACACTTTTTATTTCATTTATTCATTTCAACAAACTCCGATTAGACAAATGCGTCAGATTTAGTACAAGATCAAGTGGGGCTTTGTGTTCCTGACCTGTGTCACAGCTCTGATGTTAAGGGGTTGTTCAGCCTTTGTATGGATGATGCTACCGTTTGTAGTACGATTGTGGGTATGCATATGGCATTACTCTGACCCCATATTAATTAAGGATAACCCTTACAATCACAAAAGCAAGCTATATACGAGAATATGCTGGACTTATGAGTGACAAGCATTTAACAGTTTCACCGCGCTAATGCTATGCCATGATGACATTAAAAAAACTAAGATGTTTGACCTTTCTGGAACATGGTACTAGGCTCAATTATCAAGAACCTACTAAAGCAGTTGCTCATTCTCAACTCAGTTTACCAAAAACCAGCAAACAAGGATTAAGAACGTTGGCAAAGTGATTTTACATCTCTGAAACTGTTAAGTAGTGATGCTTATCACCATAATATGTTAAAGAATGTTTTTTAAAAGGAGTAAAACATTATCGTTTTTGAATAATGTGTTTATTATATGTGGACTTATGATATGAGATTTAGATGGAGAAATTCCTTGAGTAATTTCATGCCCTACATATGATCTTAGGTGTCCGATTCCAATTCCAGGACAAAGAATCCTTGATATGACACTGAAAAGGTACCATACTTTTTTGTTTAATTTTTCAATATAAATATATCTATATTTAACAATTCATCAATCTCTATTTTAGCCATGCGGTTCCGGATTATAGTACTTTTTGAAAGACATTGATAATTTGCTAGCAGTGTTTTAATCAGGTCGTCTCGTAAATAAAGCTTGTTTATTTTCACCCATGGGAGTTATTTATTCGTGGGCGTTTAACAAAATGAATTGATGTCGTCTTTTGCCGTGGATGGGACGCTTAATATCAATCAAATTGGCATGATTCAGTTGTCACTCGGTAGAAGCGTTTTAAATTGGTGACAGTGACATAACTTTAGGCTTTACCAAATCAATATTTCGATCGACGGTTTTCTGAAAATAACGTTCACAAAAAGAAATTTTCTCAGGCAACATCTCCAATTTCCTTACAAAGACAATACGAAAATGATGAAAATACTTGCTCGCATAACCATAAACATCTAGAGCTCTACGCAACAACATGTTATGATAAGTCTCTGGCAATTTCCAAAACATTTAACAGGAATAGAAAAACACCCTGTGGTATTTACTTAAAATTTACAAATTAAAAAAATACATATACTTTCCGGTGGTTTATAATAAATTATCAGTGAGATAAAATTGATATCTCAATGATTCTAAAATAGGAATAACGTGACGTAAACAATTAATCTCGTTAAAATCAGTTCATATGGTAAATTAAGATGTACAAATTGGCTCTGTCTTCGTTCGCTTATTGTATTTTAAATGAAATGTAAACGATGTATTTTAATATTTCATTTCGTTCGCTTGCAGTCATTTCATTTTGGCCAATATCAAAAGAATAAAAGATAAATAGGTGTGATTTTGATTGAAGGTCGTACTCTCCTTTCAACCTTTGTCTCGTTTAGAAATAAATTCGGTCAACTATCCATCCAACATGGAATCGAAAAGTAACGCTAATGCCATTATGATCTCTTTCGTAGATATGTTTCCGCAAATATTTGACTGAATATGTATCAATTTACAGGCACCATGAAATAATAATGACAGATAATATGCCAACACATCAAAATGTTTTGGCAGAAGTGTTGCTTTGGGAGTCATCACATTTGACATGCTTGTGAAGTTATGTATAATGTTACACTTCATATTTCTGACGTCTCTTGTTGATTCAAATATCAATCGTTAAGCATTGCATACCGCAGATCATAAGTTAAATGTCAAAAAAGATGTCATAAGAGAGCATTGTAGATTTAATGAATATACAAGCGCACGCCTCAACCAATGCAGCAGCCGGGCTGATTCACATTTAATTGTTTAGAAGACCTCGAAAACCAAAATTACATTAAGCAGATTACAATTACGAACCTGCCATTTAGTAACAAAAGCAACCACCAAATGTCCATTAAGTCATTAATTTGATTTATCGGATGAGTTATTAAGTGTATGTGCCTTCGTACAAACCAAATTGATGGTCGGCAATTACTTTTGGTCTTCTAAAAGACTGTTTAGAATACCGAAATATATCTAAACTTTTGGATGTCCGGTTAGCTCAGTGGTTATGGCACATGCTTTTACGAAGGTGATTTGGTTCGATTTCTGGCCTGAGCGCATGTAAATTTGAGAAGAGGCCATCAAAGCTGGACAAGGGGGGTTTCTCCGGGTAATCCGGGTTCCCCCACAATACAAGATCACCCTCTCGCGTAATATCGTGTCAACGAAAGTAATTAAAATAATATTGTAATAGCTTGTTCCACAATCGTTGTAAAGTAAATAAGTTTAAACTAACGTTACTTTTACTTCATATATTGCTGCACTCAACAGTTACACAACACGAACGATTATATATATATATATATATATGATGAGGTTACACATATATTCCAGATCGAAGGGTACATAAATTGGGATTGATTAAAAGGTAGCCAAATAGCCAAAATACATACTGAAAATGGATTTTGATAAATGAAAAGTGGTTTATTATGATAATCATACAGATTATTCCAACATAATTTATTAAAATTCTTGAAGAAGTAAATTCAACACATTTTATAGAACAACAAAAATAGTGAGATAAGCTTAATCCTGCAGTTATAAGGGACTTAAGAAGCTTAAGTCGCTTATTTCAATTAGCCAAAATACATACTGAAAAGGTTTATTGGTAAATGAAAAATGGTTTATTCTGATAATCATACAGATTATTCCTACATAATTTCTAAAAATTCTTGAAGAAGTAAATATAGCACATTTTATAGAATAACAAAAATAGTGAGATTAGCTTAATCCTGTTATAAGGGACTTAAGAAGTTTTGAGAAATTGGGGCCTGGAGATTAATAAATACCTTAATATGTTCGCTTATTCAAGAATAATTTAAAAAAATACTTCAGTATCCTGGTAAGTCCATTTATCAGAATGGCAAGCGTTATTCTCCTTTTATTCTTCTGGATTCTCACGAAAACAATGCAATTTTCTTTGTTTATAAATGTCCTTAAAATGAAATGATTTGAACAATTATTTTATATTTCAACAAATAATTGTCAAGCAAGCCGGATAAGGAATAATACAACATAATCCATCGGATTTTAATCATCGCTTTAATCACAAGCGATCTATGTTTTTAAATTTTCTCGTCCTTGAGGAAATTATGGACATACCAAACTCAGACGATAATGATTAAGCGAAGATTTTCAAATGAATTATTCGTAGATAACTTTAATAGACTTTATACATTGAATAATAAACAAGGCATCCATCAAAAACACATGTAGAGATTATAATTATGCAAAGTCGGCAGTTTCAATCAGAGACGGGCAAGAAATATCTATGGATATATTTATATTATATACACATTAGTTTCAATCAATCAATCAATCAATCAATCAATCAATCAATCAATCAATCAATCAATCAATCAATCAATCAATCAATCAATCAATCAATCAATCAAACAAACAATTAAATTATCAATCAATCAATCAATCAATCAATCAATCACTCAATCAATCGATCGATCATGCAAGCAATCAATCAACCAATCAACCTACCACTCAATCAATCAATCAGTTCAATTATTTCATATTGTATAGAAGAATATAAATAGTTTTAACACTAAGCAATATAGAAAGAAACACATTTTAACATATTTAACATGTAAAAAGTTACACACATGAACATTGAATGCCATAAATGTCTTAAAAAATCAAGTTTGTTTATGAACCAACATTTTACTATGACTTGTGATTCTGTTAGTATTATTGTTATGTGTATAAGAATAACAAAACTAAGGAGGATAATAAAACGTGTTTGTTTTATATTTCTCACTGATACTACCAGTTATGGTTACACGTGGAATTCTACATTTGATAGAATGTAACTAAAACATGGCAATTTTATGTCCGGACCAAGTTATTCAACTGAACTTACAGATAGGGAACTCGTCAATTTAAAGGAAATGTGTAGATTTTAGAATAAAAGTATGTAGGTTCAATAGCATCAATTAGGCCAACTTCCAAAATGGCCCTGGTAATATATCAAAAGACCAGTGGGATACTAAATTAAGGGAAATGATTTTAATTAAAAAAAAAAATACTTTAGCTGTTTTATGAATACCGGTCCAGACAATTACGTGTCCGTCCTTGATGTGTATGTCTTCAAACAAGCTCATAGATAAAGTTTTGACTACTTGGCTTCTCCGTGTGGTTTTAATTAATCGTGTTAACGTCATCGTTGTTAACGTTTACAGCTCTTTTAATGGATACACTTCTGATCAGCAGTAATTTCTTATAAGAGTTGATACAACTGTTTCAGCTGTATGCGTTTCATTCAAATACATGCGCACATCTAATGTTTCCATTTCTTTAGTAAATAAGATTGCTATAAACTACGATGATTACTTTATTAGAATTCTGAACAGTAGGTCAATGGATACAACAGAAGCTGTTTAAAATGTATTACAGGGGACGTAAGATATGAGTAGAAAGAAAACTAATAACTAGAAAATGGACCATGTAGCTAGCGACTTATAAACACAGGAAGGAAAATGAAAACAGAGACGGAATCTACGAATAATACTGTTGGTCTAGTTAATGTATAATGAGTTTGTTATTTCATCTAGAGCAATTTGCAGATTGCCCTACTCAGAAGTCATGCCTAGCTATTATTCGTGTTTGACATTTACCATAGGCATCTTATGTTTCTTCCAGCGTTCATTATGTCCTGCCTCCCCATGAGCTTAAGTGAAATGTACATGGCAAATTGGAACTTGAATTATTTATTAACTAAAGAGTAAATTACTGATGGTGTAAAATATACTATATAGTAAACATTATTTTCAATTAAATTCCACGTAACATTTACACAAGAATTACTACATTATTATTTTCTAATACGCAAACGAATTCCGTCAGATTTATCAGATTTATGTTCCCCTTCAGTGAAAACAAATAAGTTTATAAATTTCACAACTGCTATTTAAGCATAATTTATTGTTTTCTAGAAACGAAGGCCTCCTGTTTTTATGTACTATTAATTGATATACCAGACACCCTCTTATCTACAAAAGAAGTTCAAGAAGTTCGCATAGGTTTTTTGGAAGTTCTTAGTTTAATGTTTTTTTCAAATGAATTTGTTAAAATATCACCTTATAAAATACTTATGCATTAAAGTTTATCTATTTTCCAACAGCCACTTGTAAATCAAATAAGAGCAGACAAAGTTCAGAAGTACAAACAATACAGGTGTTAGACAAAATATTAGTTTAATTTATAGTTTTATTTTAAAACATGAACGACTCACGTTTTGAATATTTATATTCATCACCCTGTTTATTGTTTATACTGCAGCTTAACTTCTGTCGTCATCGGCGTCGTCGTCGCTATCAAACTTCTTCAAGGAAGTACTACTTAGTAACTAAACGCATACTTATGTTAAGCATATAACTCTTGCTGCAATAAGTGTATAAGTTATGTCCCTGTTTAACTACATATGACTGTTGGCCCCGCTAAATTTCCGATTCTAATGGAGCGAGATTTTGTTTTATACATGGTAGGAGCGGTAGTTATGTAATTGCAGTTCATTGTTTGATGTCATAACTTATTCATGACTTGTTGTCAGTTTCAATTATTGCAACAATATTGTTCATGTTTTGTAACTGTAATTGTAAATTTCAACGGTATGCTAGCTATTGTGATCGTATGATGTATTAAACTATTTCTCCTTGCATTGATCCAGAGTGGATATAAATCATCATATGAGAGTGGTAACTGTGATTTTGTCAATACATAACATAAACATATCAACACGGTAGAACGTAGACGATACTGAACCTTGCAATGACTAGAACGCGGATGAATAGCAACGCTATTCACTGACTTAGCACGCTCGTTAATTAACGTTGTCATGGCAATAAGCAGTTATGTCACCTACAGACCTCGTGATTGAAATTATATACTCGCGCTGAAACGATTATGTAATTTTCAATAAGTATGTTTGTGGTTGCAGGTACTATTACTTATAAGCGAACTTACAATCACATTGGATCACCTGACCTTAATTTGTGGCCTCAAACTGTTTCTGCCATTAATGGTCATGAATGGAACTGAAACACATTTTTTTTAATTTCAGACTGTTAGATATGTTCCCATCTACGAAAGGTTTAGCTTTTAAGCTGTAACTAGGTGTCGATTAGCTTTAAACACTTACTTTGTGCTGAAGTTTGCATGATATTTGCATCTGGACAAAAATATGTTTAACATATTTATTGGTATATAGACAACTGTGTTAAGATATCTAGTGCATACCTTCATCAATCGTCTCAGTTTGATGATTTGTGACCCCTTATACTTGTTTGTATCATTTCAAAGGGTGTTGCTTACTGATAACTTATGTATAAAGTAAATGACTGAAAATATATACTGAAAGAGTGATTGCAGATTCACTTTTGTTCACTATTCAACTGAAATCGAACCGGAATTGTTTAGTTTGCAATCGTTCAAGGCAGTACAAGCGCGTAAGTAATATCTGTGTCATATTTATTTTTATATTCACTATATCTCCCCTTAAAACCACAAATGATTATAAAATGATAGGGGGACACCACGCATTCAAAATTCGAAAAAAATAACATTGTTAAAATTAGTTTCATTCGACGACTTTTCCTGTACTTCTATTTAAATATTGAACAACATTGTATTAAAAATAATTGAATTTCTGTTCACACGAATTTTATAGTAAATAACGAATGTGTATTTGTGATGGATAAGCAGGTTTATGAAAACCTGTATAGATTTTAGTGCATTCCTTGTGATCTGGCTCCAGCTGAAATACATTGCAAAGCGCACGAAGAAATTCAGCATAGGTCATCATTTACTATTTCCATCGGTTTTGGAGGTAAATACTCGATTATGTTACTGTTTATCTACCTTTGTTTGCATGTATAGGTTATATATAGATGTATACTAATAACGTCAAGGTCATTAAAAGAGAGCGCTTCGCACCGAACTCCATCGCTGGTCTCTTTGTTGGTTTTTAGTCGAAAAAGAGTCAACACTCATCGATGAATAATACCAGCGTAGAGGGCCTTGCTATTAAATTCTATATTGTCTCTGCCAACGCATGTATCAAACTACATTTTAC
Source organism: Mya arenaria (assembly GCF_026914265.1). Taxonomy (NCBI): domain Eukaryota; kingdom Metazoa; phylum Mollusca; class Bivalvia; order Myida; family Myidae; genus Mya; species Mya arenaria. The sequence continues at coordinate 44,514,531 of NC_069130.1, read as the reverse complement.
CATCTTAAAATGATTTGAGATTGGACCGATCTTAAAGGTTTTGGGCAACGACACCGACGACACAAACCAGCTACACTAAGATCACTCACATCTTTGCAGTATTGCAAAAAAATGAATATCGACATATGCCACGAAAAGCAAGCACATTCGGATCCAAACATCTATGCGAGTTAATACGGTAGACAAAGCAAGCAAAGAATAAACCAGATCCTGCCTTTACGGATATGACATTCAACGGTTATTCAATAATATGGTTTCCCGATAAGTACTATTGTCACTTGTCATGTAAAAAAGGTGATGTATATCCTTTAGAACTCAATAAGGATCTTGAATCGTTCATTACGTGTTAGACAAGTGCTTACAACGGGGAGAAAATAAGCAATAAAGAGACTCAATCTAGGTCTTGTGCTTAATTTATCTCCTTCTTTATGGGATCGTGTCGTTTGGTTGACGTAATCGAATCTTAGAAGGCCTATCTAAAGACAAAAAGATATGTATTCTTCGATTTAAGTGGGGTTATGCTGTTTCTTCGTTGCACAATTTCGAGGTTTAGTTTGTGGTTGTTTTCCTTAAATAATATGGTGTGCTTATTCTGACTCTGACCAATAACAGTCATTTAATATATCAAACTTCTTGTTTAGCTTGGATGAATTTAGTAAATTTGCACTCATACGATTTATTGGTCTAAATTGAGAAATAATGCGTGATATAGTAACATACGATTGCATCAATTGAGTATGCAAAGATTCAAGCCTACAGGTGCCAATCCTCATATCCCAGCGAAATTTACAACTGTCTAAATATATACATTTTAGACAGACGACGTGAACGTTTTTGTAACAGATACAAACATTTTTAACGTCTTTGCTCAATTTGAAATGAAAAGGTGACGTCGTGAGGCCTTTGGCCCGTATTAAGTAGCATCTTGAGTCAGAATTGGATAAACCGACAAGCTCATTTCAAAACGTTGTAGATTATTTTTCATATCACTGTTAACATGTGCAGCAATTGTAAAACAGTTTAGCCATTCAAATAGCAATAAAGTAAATATGTGTGGAGTCTTGAGTCCCAAACTCATACTCAATGCGGTAGTGGACGTGGGAACTGATATTAACATTTCCAACCACATATTAACTATACATATTAGTGTTAATGGCGTTTTGCTGCCTGTACCAATACCTGGTTTTTTGACTTTTAGGCCCAGCAAGATCTTGGCAGCTGAACATTGCAAGACAAATTTGTGAACCAACCTGCTTTATGTCGACAGTGTTGTAGGCACCGACGTGCAGATATGCGAGTGGTGTTTCTTTACAATTATAATGGGTCTTGAATTTCTCTATTATATGTTTGCAAAGCAATGTGTTGACATCCGGCTTTCCGATCTATACAAATAGTTCATAACCCTGTCATATATGTTGAAGAATGGCGACTACTCCTGTGCATACGTGATCCGAACTCATAGAGGGTACAGTTGTTGATTATCGAAATGTTTACTAATATGGTGAAAACAATCCCGGGAATCTCACGGGACAATTCTACAAATATTTTAACAAACAAAGCTCATGAAAAAAAGTTTGTTTCTTAATAATATGTTGTTATGAATCAATAAAATATATCTAAAATAAATATGGTGTTCATGGATGTACGTTTTTGGAAGTTCATGGATTAACTTTTTTGGAAGTTCATTTATCTATTTTCAGTTTCAATGCATGGGTTGGCCATGGTACCTTGCAGTTGATATGCAGTTTTTATGTTATCAGTCCAATATACTTGGCTCTCATGCACTGGTTAGTGCGTAAAATCTTACATGCAATCATAATGTATTTGTTCATGATCATTTTGCTCTAAAACGAGCCAATAATTCATAGGGTTCAGTTATATTATGTCTTATATTTCCAGCTTATGTCGTATTTACAACCATTTGTTTTGCTTGTTGTGGAATACTTATTTATTGAAACCAGGTTTTATAAGATCATTAATCAATATACCGCTTCTGTGGTGCAAGCTATCTATTGACCAGCTGGAAAAAGGGCCTCGGTGGCACTTTTGGCAACTGGAATTGGTATCACTTACTGGATGGAACACCAGGTCAATGGAAACTTCTTAACGTAAAGTTCATTTGAAGAATTCGTTTTTGGCTAATTATTGCCCCTCCAAAAATGTAGCATATACAGTCTTAATAACTACTCTCGCCCTGGCAATGACATTTCACTTTTGCTCTCAGTCTCACAAATTCAAACCATAACTTGCATAATTTACTGTAAACGTTCGGTAGAACATATTTGTTGAGGATATTGGTGTATGTATTACCTTTCACATGTAACTTTACTATTATTTGTTTGGTTGTCCCGAATCGGAACCAACAGCATGCTTTCGGACGGTGATGCATATTAAAAGATGCATACACAGCTCCCAAGTGTCGTGTTGGATGTTGGGCTATAGGTATGCTGCTAGGTCTCATCATCTACAAGCGAGGAAACATGACGATGGAGCGGGCACAGACATCGTGTTGAAGACCAAAACGAAATGCTACATTTTTTGGGTGTTCAGCGCAAACATTCAGGACATTAAATATATCTTTATTAACAAGTACATATAAACGAGAATCTAAATAACTCACTCATTAAAACTAATGAATGAAACAATAGACATTTTGCGGTTATTTTCGTTAATAAATGGTACCTTGGTGGTTGTAATACGTTTCATGTTGTTGTTTTTTATGTCGGGGCTCTTCTAAATTAAAGTAGGTAAATATGTTAAATCGAGAATAAACGTTTTGTAATTTTCTTTAAGACCAGTTACCTTCATCAATATCAACCATAACTGAAAAAGATGAACGCCACAAAAGCACGTCATCACCAAGTTATTCAAAGATTTTGAAATTATATCTGGCAAGGGAGTACAATGTCTTAAGCGCACACGCATCATATTTTCACAAATTTATTAAAAACAGAACCAAAGAGAAAAGATAAAGCTACACGAAATAATTTAAAACATAAAGAATCTTTAAATGGGGTTTTCTCCATTACGAAATCATGAGTGGTTTCAATTAGTTATTAGGAAAATGGCACTTTGCATTTAAATATATTGACGCGATCCGGTCCAATCTCTCTTTATGTAAGGGTTAAAAGTTATAAGTGTGCATTTAACAAAATAATTAGACCAATTTCTTTAGCAAAAGCATGCTTAAAAGCCTTTAATAAGCTAAGTACAATATATTTTGTCTGTTAGCGCACCATGTTTAAATCTCCCGATTCAACCAGAGTAATTAATTTACGGCGGATTTGCTGCCATTTCATTGGACAAAATATAATTTTAAAATAATTTTGATGCTGTTTATGTCTGCTGTAAGACCATGTGACAAGAACGATATGCTTTAATATTAATTGACCAAATTAACGTTTTGGTACAAAATGCTATTTAATTTCACGAATAATTTTAGTGAAAGCTATTTTGCCGGTATGATATTAAATGAAACACCTTATTTTCAAACGCCTCCGTATTAGAAAGCTATTAAACTGTTTTAAAAAGATTAACTTCATATCTCTCAACAGGTATCTGCTTTCGACAAAATTAAGGGAGCTTAACGTCTAGATTAAAACATGTAAGATTAGAGATTATCTTATTTTATTAGAGATCGCAAACGATTTTAACATGGTAACTCCTTTCGAACAAATTAAGGGAGCTTAACGTCTGGATTAAATCATGCATGATTAAAGATTATCTTAATTCATTAGGGATGTCAAGCTATTAGAATATGAATACCCACGATTGAGTGCTAAAAGGTTTGTGGAGTCATGTTCCCGGAATGTTTTGCCGTTATTTTCGGCAATTATTACTGTAACCGCAAAATGTTAGTGATATTTGAAAGAATAATAGTTCTTGTAGTTTATTAAAGTGTAAAATAAATGACCTTAAAAGCTTTAGAGAAAAGTATTGCAGTTTGAGTGTGTTTTTTTATTTCAACCAGAATCGAATTTTTTTCGGCAAAACGGTTTCATTAACTTTGAATACCGATACAACTCTTTACATAAATAATAAGGGGGTCACCAGGCATCCTTAATGCATATAATTGTATATCGGATACCTTAAGACTATGTTCGGGGCGGTTTCATTGTTGTGTCTCGTGTATATTAGTCTTTAGGGTATTCGTCTTGCGCCTCTTTACAGGGTGAAACTTTGTTTTTTTTTACTACTGGACTTATCCTTGTAGTTTTCCTTGTTTCTCGAACAGTGTCATTAGGGTATAAATCGTGTGCATCTAAACAGAGTATATACTTCAACTTCTGACTACTGAACTTATCCCTTTGGTTTCATCGTATTCCTTACAGTGTCGTTTAGAAAGTCTTCTCGTGAATCTTAACATGGAATATATACTTCAACTAATGACTACTGGTCCTATTCCTGTAGTTTTCATCGTATCTCGTACAGTGTTTATTGGACATGTTACCTCGTGCCTCTTAATAGGGTATACCTTTGAGCTTTTTATTAATGAACTTGCCCCTGAAGTTTTCCTTTTTTCTCGTACAGAGTCCTTTGGACATTTGTCTTGTGCCATTAAACAGGATATATACTTCAACCTTTGACTACTGGACTCGTCCCTGCCGTTTACATAATATCTCGAACATAGTCCTCTAGACTTTGGTAGTGTGCCTTTAAACAGGGTATATGCTTAAACGTTTAATAAATGGTCTTGTCCCTGCAGTTTTCATCATATTATTTTACTTAAAATCTCTGTCAATTACCAGCGCCAATCAAACTGACAGTGAGATATCCATACATTGTATATGGCCACTCATCTTAAATCTTAAATCTTATTATCCTATATTCGGTCTTTCGAATTACCGTCTGTCTGAAGGTTTCGCAGCGAAGTAGTTCCTATCAAGCCTGATGCCAAAAGTGTCACAAGTCCACTAAATGTAGCAATACATGCAAATCATGATTGAAATCTAAAGGACAACAAAAAACGCTTTCTGCTATCTGACTGCTACGGTGGCACAGAGGTAAAAGTTGCAACACTTAATTTATATTGTGACCACAACTTAGTCACTTGGGGGTACAACTTAATAACCTGTGGCCACAAGTTATTAAATCATGGCAAAACTTAGTTTACGGTAAACTAAGGTTAAACTAAGTTGTGGCCACAAGTTAGAGTAAGTGTTACGGACGTCAATCCTGTGCAACCTTAGTCTGCTCTCATTTACCGTATGAGTAAAATGCTTAATATGCATTTTTTTGCTTTGGATGTTTTCAATCGCCGGAACGCATGTTTATAATGGCCATTCTTTATTATTTTATATTGTTAACACAAGGATTTCTAATAAAAACATTTTTTTGTTTTTTTTTATAATTTATCAAACACTTGTCACAAATGAGGCAAATCGTTCCGTATTTATGCAGTCGTTGTTTATTTGTAATTATTTGCTCAAAGAATGTTCATTCAATGATAAGCTTAAAGTGACACTCTTATTCAAAATGAATACAAACACATGCATAAGAAACATAAATTTTAAGTGATAAACCTTTAACTACTTACTAAATAATGCACTTATGGAAAAATTAATTACTGATAACAACATTATAACCGTGTATTTACTAGCTGAAAAAGCAAAAATATTAAATGAGAGGTGAGTGCTAAAAGATTTACTCTGATCTACTATCGTTTTATAAGATAGAAATACCGTGTTTTCTGCACCTTTCTTTTAAATCAAATTCGGTACCATTCATAAGGACCATTGTTTTTGACATTTATTCATCCTCTTTTCTACATTTCTACATTTATACATATGTATTCATTGTGGTAAATCTAATTTAGGAATAAGAGTGCATCTTTAAGTAGAGATGCAGAAATTGTGACATGAGAACTATCAAGTGTCACTGCCACGGATTTGATAAATCATGCTGTATTTTGTTTCCTGAATTTTCAAATCTTATGAAAGGAATTAACTGAAAGATGCACAATGATTCGATCCGGTTACTGTAGTAAAGTGTACCATTTATCTTCCTGAAGTATTGTAAAACAGATACATTACATATACACTGAAAGGGTAAGGATGAGTAAGGCAACATCTAACATTTGTTTGCGGTGACCCTATAAAGAGTTTTACAAAGAGTCAATAGGCCAGGAATTCCTTAATTTCATTATTGGTGTCTTCACGTTGAACAGGAGAACAAAACCTAAAAATAGACTTATTCCAGGGTTTAACTACATTTGCAATGTAAAAGAGGAAAAAATCTGAAAAACAAAGTACACCAACAGTGTGAACATAGAAGTCATTGCGAAACAAAGAATGACATTGACATGTCTGGATGATGTAGAGAACAAACACACACGTACACGTACCCATTCACATGTCTGGATGATGTAGAGAACAAAAACATACATACACGTACCCATTCACATGTCTGGATGATGTAGAGAACAAACACACACGTACACGTACCCGCAAGTACTCCTGGATGACGTAGAGAACAAAAACACACGTACACGTACCCATTCACATGTCTTGATGACGTAGAGAACAAAAACACACGAACACGTACCCATTCACATGTCTGGATGATGTAGAGAACAAAAACACACATACACGTACCCATTCACATGTCTGGATGACGTAGAGAACAAAAACACACGTACAAGTACCCATTCACATGCCTGGATGATGTAGAGAACAAACACACACGTACACGTACCCATTGACATGTCTGGATGATGTAGAGAACAAAAACACACGTACACGTACCCATTGACATGCCTGGATGATGTAGAGAACAAAAACACACATACACGTACCCATTCACATGTCTGGATGACGAAGAGAACAAAAACACACGTACACGTACCCATTCACATGTCTGGATGACGAAGAGAACAAAAACACAAGTACACGTACCCTTTCACATGTCTGGATGACGTAGAGAACAAAAACACAGGTACACGTACCCATTCACATGTCTGGATGATGTAGAGAACAAAAACACAGGTACACGTATTCATTCACATGTCTGGATGACGTAGAGAACAAAAACACACGTACACGTACCCATTCACATGTCTGGATGACGAAGAGAACAAAAACACAAGTACACGTACCCTTTCACATGTCTGGATGACGTAGAGAACAAAAACACAGGTACACGTACCCATTCACATGTCTGGATGACGTAGAGAACAAAACCACACGTACACGTACCCATTCACATGTCTGGATGACGAAGAGAACAAAAACACAAGTACACGTACCCTTTCACATGTCTGGATGACGTAGAGAACAAAAACACAGGTACACGTACCCATTCACATGTCTGGATGATGTAGAGAACAAAAACACAGGTACACGTATTCATTCACATGTCTGGATGACGTAGAGAACAAAAACACACGTACACGTACCCATTGACATGCCTGGATGATGTAGAGAACAAAAACACACATACACGTACCCATTCACATGTCTGGATGATGTAGAGAACAAAAACACAGGCACACGTACCCATTGACATGCCTGGATGATGTAGAGAACAAAAACACACATACACGTACCCATTCACATGTATGTATGACGTAAAGAACATAAACATACGTACACGTAGCCACACACATGTCTGTATGACGTAAAGAACATAAACATACGTACACGTAGCCGAACACATGTCTGTATGACGTAAAGAACATAAACATACGTACATGTAGCCGTACACACGCCTGTATGACATAAAGAACATAAACATACGTACACGTAGCCGTACACACGCCTGTATGACGTAAAGAACATAAACATACGTACACGTAGCCGTACACACGCCTGTATGACATAAAGAACATAAACACACGTACAAGTACCCATACACATGCCTGTATTACGTAAGGAACAAAACACACGTACACGTACCCTTTTATAGAAGTTTCGCAGACGTCTTTTAAAAGTTCAGGCTAGGTTTTGTTATGATTCGCTTATTCAGCAAAATAAATAATAACAAAAAAAGCGTGGCCTTTTCATTCAGTCTGAAAGAAACAACCCGGACAAAAATGGCATGTCAAATATTCGTGTGACATAAGGTTATATAAACCTTCATATTGTAACTAACCTCTTCTAAAAGGATTTGTTCGTCTTCAAGGTTTCTTTCATACGATCAAGTTAGGATTGTTCTATCTGGTTAAGGATATCTCTAGTTGTAAATTTGGGACAACGTTTTGATGAACTATTATTAGGATTGAACGATTTAAAATTGAACTCATTAAGGCGGATGTATAGTAATTCAGGGTTTACTTAACTTTTCCGACACTCGTCGCATTAACTTTTGCATTAAAGGGATAAAACTATAACAGGTATATTGAAAACAATCATTTAACACCATAGATGCTACACGTATTTCATAACGCTGATGACAGCAATATTATTACAAAATGCATATGTTTGAAATGCATATGTTTGAAATAGTATTCATCATCATCATCATCATCATCATCATCATCATCATCATCATCATCATCATCATCATCATCATTATAATTACCATTATTATTATTATTATTATTATTATTATTATTATTATTATTATTATTATTATAAATATTATTATTATTATTATTATTATTATTATTATTATTATTATTATTATTATTATTATTATTATTATTGTTATTATTATTATTATTATTATTATTATTATTATTATTATTATTATTATTATTATTATTATATTATTATTATTAGTAGTAGTAGTAGTAGTAGTAGTAGTAGTAGTAGTAGTAGTAGTAGTAGTAGTAGTAGTAGTAGTAGTAGTAGTAGTAGTAGTAGTAGTAGTAGTTGTAGTTGTAGTGGTAGTAGTAGTAGTAGTAGTAGTAGTAGTAGTAGTAGTAGTAGTAGTAGTAGTAGTATCATTATTATTATTATTATTATTATTATTTTTATTTTTATTATTATTATTATTATTATTATTATTATTATTATTATTATTATTATTATCATTATCATTATTATTATTATAATAGTTTTATTATTATTATTATTATTATTATTATTATTATTATTATTATTATTATTATTATTATCATTATTATTATTATTATTATTATAATTATTATTATTATTATTATTATTATTATTATTATTATTATTATTATTATTATTATTATTATATATTAGTTTATTATTATTATTATTATTATTATTATTATTATTATTATTATTATTATTATTATTGTTATCATTATTATTATTATTATATTATTATTATTACTTTTTATTATTATATTAGTTTTATTATTTTTATTATTATTATTATCAGTATTATTATTATTATTATTATTATTATTATTATTATTATTATTATTATTATTATTATTATTATTATTATTATTATATTGTTATTATTATGCACTAAAACATCTTTGCATTGAAATGATTAATAGCATACTTTAAGTACATTATTTTCCTTTTAGTTAAATTCCATTCTCATGATAATCTTAAATATAATTTCCTTTCATAGTCCTCAACCTCTCTCTAAAAGGAAGGATATTAAACATTGTATACCAAAACGAAAACAGTGTGCTCATCTCTATTATGTTTATCAGGGAGTTAAAGCTGCACTCTCACAGATTTACCATTTTTACAACTTTTTTTTTATTTTTTGTCTTGGAAAGAGCAAATTTTTGCGTAAATATCTGCAACCCATTGATGTAAGATTGCTGATAAAAAAATCAGATCAAAGATTTTCATATTTCCGTTCGAAAATTAATGTTTTATGGCTTAAACAAGTACTAACGGTTTAAGAAAAATGCATAAAACATCATTTTTTGAACTTAAATATAAAAATCTGCGATATAATTTTTTGTCAGCAGTCTTATATAATTGGTTTCCATGGATCGTCGCAAAATTGGCTCGTTCCAAGACAAAAAATAAAAAAGTTGTCAAAACGTTCAATCTGTGAGAGTGCAGCTTTAAGATGGGTCGTAAAATCGGGGCATGGTCTTGTCCCTGTAGTTCATAATGTTTTTTGTTTGTTTACAGTTTTAGTTACACAATGCGGGAGTTCAGTCATAAAACCGTCATACCAGCCATGTACCTAGTTATTGGCATAATTTTCCTCCTAGCGTCGGCATCAAAATATTGCTTTGCTAAGGCGCAACAACCGCCGCTTCCACAAACACAGAAAGAGGCGAGATACGTCCTTCAGAACATGCTAAAGGTTTGTTGCTTATCACTTATCAGATTCTGCCCACACTGAATAATAATACATTTCCCGGCCTAGACGCATGTAAGTTTGGTTGGTGGTCGCAAAGCCGGGCAAGTGTTTTTTCTCCGGGTTCTCCGGTTTCCCCTACACTACAAGACCACAATCTCACGCAACATCGTGACAAAAATTGTAAAATAAAGTAAAACTTAAAACTAATTATACATTGGACCGATTGTTCAGAAATTTGTAAAAGTTAACAATGAACTGACTTGTTGTTAACTTTTAATTCTTTCCTTTTTCGGAAGGTTAATGGAAACACTTTTGATCTGCAGTATATTTTACTAAATTTGAGACATTTGGTTCAGCTGTACTTGCTTTATTTTTAAGAAATATAACACACCACTAAGGGCCATATGACATGATAGCACCTGCCAGTCAGCCAGCGAAGGTGTATATGGACCGAGGCATATGTTCACCATATGGCCCGAAGTCGTGTGTTATATTCCTTATATTTTACCGAACATTTCATGTAAAGATTCTATATTTTGAAAGCGCTATTAATGTAGTCATTGAACAGAACAATTAATGATCGATTGAGACAAATGTTCGCCGTTGTTAAAATCACAAGTCGTCCTCACCATTTAATGACGTCAGCGAAATTCTGACAATCGACAATGTCCGTATTTTGATATTCATCATAGAACATATCGCGCCTACTGTCGACGAGCTTGTTAAAGACGACAGTTGATAATATGTTTATCTTGTTCAAACAGGTCTAAAAAAATTGTATATCGCTTCCTGGTTTTGCCCAATTTTACTTCCTGATAATGTCTTCTTGTCGGTACTGGGCTTTCTCAATCATTTTCTACAGTTCCTTTACTACGTTATATGAAGGTTAGGTGGAAACATGATTTATTAATCATTTATATAAAACGTCAGATTACAGCATTTTTTATAGACAAGTATATGCATGATAAACTGAAACGGAAGCAGGACCTATAATATCTCTCAATAAGGAGGTTTTTGAGTAGGAGTTCAATATAACTGGATTCCGAAACCGATTCAGAAAAACATTGTGGCTTCCTTGTTCCAAAGCCATTAACCATAAACACGTTACTATAATCAATCCTTAGGTCAAACCTAACGAATGTTGTCTTTTCTAGAACATTTTGTAAACAAAACAAAACGTTGCTAGGTAAGTAGGGAAATCATTCTTAATTTTGAAAAATATTGTATGTGCACATAGTATGCACATCGTTATAATGTTGACATACATATGTAATCATATATTAATGTTGCTTAGAACGTAGCACAATACAAGTAAACTACATCAAATTGTACAAATAATAGTGCAAATAATAGTGTTAATAAACTGTTTGTCTTTATATCACACGCCTTAACGGGATACAAAATGACAGATGATTGTGGGTGTTATATAATATATCATATAATATAATGTATCCAACGTCCGTAGCAAACATCAGAAAGCACCGTTATTTGTTAAGCAAGTATATACATGATAAATTGAAACGAAATCAAGATCTATGATGTTTCTCTGTTGTGAGGTTTTAAGTAGGAGTTCAATAAAATTGGACTTCGAAACCCATTCAGATACATCATGTGTTGTTGTTTTTGTGGTTTCCCGTTGCTATAAAATTCAAACATTAACGTTTTCCGGAATTTATTGCTAAGCTCAAATAAAAAATTATGTGGTTACTGTTACATAACGAAAAAGACAAAACAAAACCCCACCTGGCTAGGTAGATAGGAAAGAAAAAATTAATTGTGGACATTATTTCATTTGTACTTATTATGTATATCTTTGTATTGCACAAATACCTATTTATTCTGACATAAATGTTGCCAAGAAGGTCGTCATGTTATGATTTCAAACGCTATTCGAATGATTTTGGATAACGTGCTTAGATGTTTATATACTATCGATATTCTTTCAGACCAACCCTGCTGAAGAAGGGCAACTAAAGATATTACCACAAGCCCCAGACAATATGACAGCGAAACAAGCACATTTTGGGCCTGTGGTTAACATGGCAATAAATGGTAATGTTTATTTCTGAAAACATGGCAACAAACAAAATAAAACGTATTATTGTCTAAACAAAATCAAAGAACTAAAAGTGCTGCTGGAAGGTGATTTGTTTAATTAATATTACATTGGCTCTCGTTTTCGCCAGTATTGTATTCATATCATGAGACCATCCTTATATTGTTCTCAGTGTGTAATAATGTTTCTTAAATAATATGGACGATATTGGAATACTGACAACATAACAATAAACAGAAAAAATGTGTTATTGTATAAAACAAAAATGGTGTATTTTTGACTGATACTGCCATAAATGCTGAAAACTATGTGTGTTTACTAGAAAATGGCTTGCTTGTTTGACTGTGTGTATTAATTTGTTTGGTGGTAAGACAATATACAGACATGTATTTAAAGACGGTTTCAGATACAGGCCCATGATTCACATTTACCATGGTATTAAATTTAATGGATATGTATGCCAATTCAAACGCAGGGATCACTTCGTGACCTCATCTCTACCGTCAAGTCTCCTAGAGGTCTTTGGCAAGGGCCATGTATATTACAACACCAAGGGTGTCTCACGAAGGTCAATCTGGTGGAAGCACAATTCTCTTAGTTTTCACAGAAAGAGTTTACAACTTTAATTCCTTTTCAAAAACTTTGAATTATTATACACCTACTTCCCGTGTTTCCAGCGATCGGTGAAATGTTGAAACCCAACAATGAAACTGCCCAAGTTGCCAAAATCAACTCTAGACCAGGAGCCAATGCTGCCGGAGAATTGAACGCCTCGAATTTACTTTCTCAGTCTACAGTGCTTCAAGAAGTGTTGGAACTCATTTCAGATCAGGTAACATGTTCAGTTAAGGTTCCAGTGCTTCCCGTTTGAATAAAGTGATTAAGACTTCATTTAAATATATATATATATATATATATATATATATATATATAAGTTTGAACAATACCAAGCGTATACTAGGTATTAGTTTGTTGCATTGTACCAAAACATATTTGTCTTCTACTGTGTTTGTTTTACAATTGCTTATCACATCTTGTATTGGTAAAATAGTGTTAAGCATGTGAATTTTGTTTGTGTTGCTTGAACGTATTATGTATCTCGTTGAGTGTGGTTTAGGTTTGAACTATAAATAAGGTCAACAATTGTTTTGTGTTCGTTTTGTTCTTATAGTATACATTGCATTATTAATTGTGTATTATAAAAATAACATTTTAAAGATACAAGAAGGCCAAATCGAAGCTGCGAAAAACAACATAACTATCGGGAACAATATGGCATCCCTTTTTGGCCTAGTGAGTCCTCTGAAGCTCCTCAAAGACTTGGCTGGTAACCATCCGGCACGACAGATTTTACAAAATTCCCCGCAGGGATCGGTCAATGAAAAGTGTTTAAATGACCTTACCGATATGGTGGACTCGGCTGTTGCAGGAAAAATGTGGGCTTTGAATAGTGAGTATTGTATTACTTAAATGGAAGTTCATAAAATTTGTGTATTTTCCAACTAAATTATAATTCAATTGAATATTTATACGTTTATATCCTTAGTCCATTGTTGTTTGGTCCCCTGCATTGTGCTTCTAAACAGGGTTTTTTTTTTGTTTACTACTTGGCTTTTCCCTATACTTTCCATTTTATTATCATTGTCTTTTTATTGAAATAGAAGATCGAGGCCATATTTGGATATTGAAATTAAATTTTATTATATAGTTAATTAATTGCATTTATAACAACGTATGCAGTATTCTGCTCCTTAGTTCGTTTGCATGTAGCATATTTTGTTTGTATATATAAATACAAAATCATTGTATTTAAGAAGAAAAACATATTTATGGCAATGTTTAAATAGTGACACACACCATACAGTTCATAAATTTGTAACGATGTTTGCAGTACTCCTTTGTGTATAATGCAAATTTCGTTTGTCTTTCTAACAACGCATTCCCTTTATAGAGACCAAACACCATTGGATTTATCCAATATCATTGAAAATATCACGTCTAAATGTGATGTGCTATTGTTTGCTTCGCAAACCGATGCTTTAAACAAATTACCGTCAATGTCCTATCTTAAAAATAGCAAACGGCCTGTAAATATGTTGGCGGTGGTGTATGCGGACATGTGTAGAATCACGGAAAATTGACATATTCAGCGCACTGAATTATTAAAAGACCATCATGTTGTGAAGCTGATGGTAAACCACATGATGTATCTTCTCATTGATACTGGCCCAATGTAAAACCAATGCTATGTAAGAGCTGCTATAGAAGATAATGTAATTAGGTTCTACAGTGCCTATATGACAATGATAATAAATCAAAAAACAGATTCAATATTTATTGATATAACACACAAGAGGCCATTCCCAATATTAATAACATTAAGGTGGTTGCATATGAACTTCAACATATGTATAAGATAATTGATTTCGTTAGGAAGAAAGGGCTATCGATATAAGATCATAAAAACAAAGATTCTTCCTCCCTCTGATTATAAAGAAAGGTTTTGCAACAAAATTTATGTACATTGTTTAGCTATCATTTCTAGGGAGACACAGTATTCTCCCTCCCCAGGCAAGTTGATCCAATTATTTGGTCATGCTGGAAATCTTTATATTGTCCACGGGCAAAGATAACAATGTACCCGTACGGAACTACTTTTGTTCAACATAGAACTCCAGGAAAACACATTTTCACTATATTTTATTTAACAGAGTTGGGAAATAAATCCATGGCCGCTCGTGTATGATAAGTCCATCCCAACCTTGCGCAGGGTGTTCTGCGGAAACTCGCTAAAACTTGTTTCCGCAAAACACCCGATGCACCAGTCTTACACGAGCGGCAATAGATGCTACTTATGTACATAGAATCAACACATTTCCAAATCGTTCCGCTTTTCTATTTCCATTTAACAAATTCCAACTTTATTTGACAAATCCTCATTTTAACAGAACTCTAAAATTTATTATGATTCAAACAGTTATTAAATTTCCAATTGTGCTTTTTACGGTCTTCGAAAAAATGTAACAAATTCAAAAATGCGTTAACAGAACATCCCTCAGTTGAACATCTTGACCTGCCTCCACTGTCACAAGCATTGTGTTTACATTTCCCATAAACTTTGGTCGAAAGTCTCTTCAACTTGTTTTAATGATTCTATCCTCAGTGATTGACGCCGATGGGAAGCCATCAGCAGGTATTCTTCGAGGCTCATTCTACTTCGTTGGCTCTTACGACGAATGCATCCTTGTAAAACCTAGCATAAAGGCTGGTGATGTCATAGGCGGGAAAAAGCGTACTTCGTCGAGCAGTTTTAATACCAGATTTTGTCGTATTGATATTGCAATTCCGAAGAAGATCATTGATTCGTTACATGTCGTAAGTTTACATATATGTTCATATTTCTCTGTGCTTAATAAAATTGTCTTGGCAATATCAAAGGCAATATTGCAAAAAACAAGACAGAATCATGACAGAAACCAAGATACCAAAAATACTTGCTTGCAATCATATTTTGACCTGACTGAGTGAGCAAGAAAATCTTCTATTTCATATAAAACTTTTCACAAATAAGAATAATTAATATTACATATTCACGTACTAAGACAATATTCATGTTTAACTACAATCAACTTAGTGACAATATTCATGTTTAACTACAATCAACTTAGTGACAATATTCATGTTTAACTACAATCACCTTCGTGACAATATTCATGTTTAACTACAATCAACTTAGTGACAATATTCATGTTTAACTTTAATCAACTTAGTGACAATATTTATGTTTAACTTCAATCAACTTAGTGACAATATTCATGTTTAACTTCAATCAACTTAGTGACAATATTCATGTTTAACTACAATCAACTTAGTGACAATATTCATGTTTAACTACAATCAACTTAGTGACAATATTCATGTTTAACTACAATTAACTTAGTGACAATATTCTCGTTTAACTACAATCAACTTAGTGCGCACACATTCACGTCAATATTATAAATCAAATCGCGTTTTATTCAAAAAAATTGTGAATTGAAGGTACTTAGTCTACATGTATTTCTCAATCACAAGATTGCCTGTTTGAGTGATGTAGCTTGTAAATTTATTGGTAAAAATACAACTTTTATAGCGTATAATGTTATCTTATGATATCATTGTACAGAACACCCATGGCATCCACCTGAAGGTCACGACGGGCTTGTGTGTTCCTGACTCGTGCCGCAGCTCTGATGTTAAGGGATTGTTCAGCCTAGGTATGTCTGTAGCTACTGGTTCTGGTATATAACGTGTGTACTGATATGCATTTGCAATTAACCTGAGCCCATGTTTTCAATAGATCACTGGTCTGACATAGGACACAAACTCCAAAAAGCAAAATATGTACGAAAATATGTGCTACTTGTCAGTGATTAATATTTACCAATTTTCACCACCAATGATCTGCCCGAATGAAATTAACACGTTTGATCTTACAGAAACATGGTACTAGGCTAAAATATCATGAATCTACTAAAGCCATTTCTCACTCTTAAGTCAATTTACCACAAGCCATCATAGTTACTACAGGGATTTAGTTACTCTTTAGTTTTGGTCGATATACACATACATACAATTAACTATGCAACATTGCAATAGTTCTGTTTTAACTATGCTATTCCATAATTTGGCTTTTTATAAAAACCTCTTTGATAGAGGTTGATGATTGTCAAGCAAAGCAGTCGTCTCGTAAACATAGTCTATTTCTTCCTTCTTATGGGAAATCACTAATTTCCAGTGCGGGGGCGTTTAAAGGAATGAATTGCTTTCGTCTTTCTCGGTAAAGCGACGCTTAATATTAATAAAAGCGGCATGATTCAGTTGTCACCAGAGCGTTTCGTATTCGTAACATGACACAATGGCCTTAATTGAACGCACATACTTTCCTATCTATTTGTGTCCCGTACAGAAATAAATTCGTTCTACTATGCATCAAAAATGATATCGAAAAGCAACACAACTGCCATTATAATCACGTTCGTAGATATGTTTCTGCGAATATTTGACGGGAGATGTATCAATTTACAAGAACCATGAAATAATAATGACAGATAATATGCCAACACATCAAAACGTTATGACAGAAGTGTTGCTTTGGGAGTAATCACATTTGACATGCTTGTGAAGTTATGTATGGCTGGGGTATCCAATTTATCAGAGCATCACAAAAAATAATATTTAGTAATGACAGAGGAATGGTACAATTTCTGCTGTCTCATGTTGATCTAAATATTAATCGTAATGCTCGTAATAATTCGTATCCTACGTAAAATGTTAAAAAGATATCAAGCATATCATTGACACGCATTGGATCGCTGGGCAGATTCCCATTCAAATATTTAAGAATGCTCTGACAACCAAATTTCATTTAGCAGATTACAATACGGAAATTTCCATTTAGTATCGAAAACAACCACAAAATGTCTTTAAAGTCATTAATTGAGTTAATCAAGTGGGTATTTTAGTGGACTCATTTTTTTGTTCTTCTTAATGATTAATTGTTTATCAGACATAAAATAACACTTAATTGATACTTGGCACACAGTATGTTGTTGCACATAACGGTTTCATCACACGTACGTTAACAAATGCCATTCACAAAATAGGTTATACACATTTAACCAAAAAATAGAACATAACATTAGGGCATTTAAGCAACATGAGAGCAACTTAGTTGTCAAATGAAAATCGAATGCATACATGGAGCAAATAAATAAACTAGTTTATTACGTGACAAAACAGACCTACCTACCCTATTTTAAGGCATGACACAGGAACCAGACTTACTTATTTATTTTGTTTGTTTGTTTGGCCTTATCATGATATAACATCATTACATTTTGAATTTAGGTGCAATGTCGCTCTACTTTTGTAATGATAGTCATCAGTTCAAAGAGAGCACAAAATTATCATAACATTACATATTTGGTATTGATAATGTTAGTGGAGCATATAGTGTAATGTTGCATCAACTCCAGTGTATCCTGCTTCTATTAATGCTCAGTACAAAACATATGATGCACTACAGGTTAACTGTCTATATAGTGTATGACAAAACATATGATGTACTACAGGTTAACTGTCTATATAGTGTATGACAAAACATATGATGTACTACAGGTTAACTGTCTATATAGTGTATGACAAAACATATGATGTACAACAGGTTAACTGTCTATATAGTGTATGACAAAACAAATGATGTACTACAGGTTAACTGTCTATATAGTGTATGACAAAACATATGATGTACTACAGGTTAACTGTCTATATAGTGTATGACAAAACAAATGATGTACTACAGGTTAACTGTCTATATAGTGTATGACAAAACATATGATGTACAACAGGTTAACTGTCTATATAGTGTATGACAAAACATATGATGTACTACAGGTTAACTGTCTATATAGTGTATGACAAAACATATGATGTACTACAGGTTAACTGTCTATATAGTGTATGACAAAACATATGATGTACTACAGGTTAACTGTCTATATAGTGTGTGTTTCACTTATTTTAAAAAATATATACAAACCATTTATTTACCTGATCAATAAATACACAACATTCGAGTGGTAGAAGTTACAGAAAAAAGGCTACAATGCTCTGCTATACGAACATATAAGTACCTGATCAATAAATACACAACATTCGAGTGGTAGAAGTTACAGAAAAAAGGCTACAATGCTCTGCTATACGAACATATAAATACCTGATCAATAAATACACAACATTCGAGTGGTAGAAGTTACAGAAAAAAAGGCTACAATGCTCTGCTATACGAACATATAAGTACCTGATCAATACATACACAACATTCGAGTGGTAGAAGTTACAGAAAAAAGGCTACAATGCTCTGCTATACGAACATATAAGTACCTGATCAATAAATACACAACATTCGAGTGGTAGAAGTTACAGAAAAAAGGCTACAATGCTCTGCTATACGAACATATAAGTACCTGATCAATAAATACACAACATTCGAGTGGTAGAAGTTACAGAAAAAAGGCTACAATGCTCTGCTATACGAACATATAAGTATAACACTAGCAAGAGTTTCCGTCTTAGATAAGACTTTTGATAGTTCGTTATCATAAACACTTAGTTTTGCACAACAGTTCAGCTACTATGCTCAGCTATACGAATATATATATTACACCAGTAAGATTTTCCGTCTAAAATTAATAGTTGGCAAACATTAGTTCGTAAACATGAGCGCGTAGAAAAGTTCCTGTTCGTATTGTGTTAAGCCTGATTTAGATTCCCCAGTTATATCATTATTCTCTATTAAGTTAAACGTTTAAGTCAGGCATGAACCAAAATAAAACTTTAATAGTTCTAGACAGTTCATTTTTCAGAATAGCAAGTATTGCTTTCCGTTTTCTTCTGGATTGTAACGATCACAATGCAATACAGTTGTGCATCAATCTCCTTAAAATGAAATGTTATTGAAGAAGACTGTTTACATTTCAACCAATAATTGCCAAGCATGTCAGACGAGGAAGACTACAATTTAAACCATCGGATTTTAGTTATCACTTTAATCCCCAGCTTTCAATGTTTTAAAATTGTCTCGTCCTTAAGGAAATTATTGTCATACAAAACTCAAGACAATAATGATTTAGCAAAGCTTTTCATTTTACTAAAATAGACCTTATTCATTGAATATTTAAGAAGGCATCCTTGACGAAGACCTGGAGAGATTTAAGTAAAAACAATAATTGAGTTATACGCGTAGGTGCCACTATCAGTCAGAGATGGTAAAGCAAGATTTATATATGTAAATGTTTATCAATCAATCAATTAATCAATCAATTAATCAATCAATCAATCTATCATTCATTCAACCAATCAATCATTTCTTTTCCTCCAATACAGAACATTTTAAAGTGCTCTAAACTGAGGAATACGGATCACAGTAAACAAAGTTAACATATTTAACATATGTGATAATATAATAGTTACACACGTGTATATTTAATGCGATAAATGTTAGAATTTGTTTTCCAGTTCATTCTATAATGATTCCACGTTATGCTTTTAACTAGTAGTATTATGTGTAATGCTTATCAAAATAACGACACGGAGGATAATAAAAAGTGTGTGTGTTTGTTTATAATTATCTGACCGATACTAAATGCTACGGTTACACGTAGATTTTTACATTCGCTAGAAGGTAACTTAAAGGTGTCAATTTTATTTCCAGGCCAATTGAAACGACTGAAGTTAAAGATAGAGAACTCATACTGTTATGGAGACAAGGATTTGAGGACAGACAATACTGCACTTGTAGCCATGTAAGTTGAAGTGATTCAAGTTAATTGTAAACACGCTAACACGCTAACACGCCTCCCCCCACCCAGGTCCGGGGAATAGCGAGGACTTTGATGTTCGGCCCGGGTAAAATAGCCGTCCTGAGGGGACAAAAGCCCCCGAACCACAGGGACCCTAGGTTAGGACCATCACGGGAATAGCGAGGGAAATGGGCCGTGTTTTACCTTCCAGATGGCCCAGTAGTGGTACACCTTATTTGGAAGTAAGAGTGGTCCCAAACTCGGCATATACAGTATTTCCTCAAATGAGCATGGACTTTTCAATACGAGCAATTGTTTGGCCCAAACAACATTATTGCACATGGTATAGAGAACAGACGCAAAAATCGTGTCGTCTCACACTTTGTCCCAGTTGAGTTGCCATGTTTAAAAATAGTGCGGATTGAATTTGTTTAGCACGTTGCAAGCCAAGAGCTCTTTTCACACACTTAATATCAATAAGCGGCTTAGCCAACGCGCTGCAATTTTCAGCAGGGGTAATCTTTTGCCAAGGGTTCCACCACCGATGTTTATCTGTGAGTTTGTGTCTACGTTGTTTCGCTGCAATTTTCCACTTTCTTGAATTGTGAGTTTGTGTCTACGTTGTTTCGCTGCAATTTTCCACTTTCTTGCATGGGGAGCTATAAATGTTGTGTGTATTATTCGCATGAGAAAGTCACGAGATGAATGTACATCAATATACCGACGTTATTTTTAAACTTACTAGGTAGAAATACTCGAGAAAAAAATGAATTGGAATGGTAAACTAAAACTTCGAAAGATTCACAGGTCATAAGTGATGTGTTAGATCAGTAAGCATTGTACAAAACGATTGCATTTTTTCACTTTTCTTGCACTTGTATCATCTGGTATCTAGTTCCTTTAAAACTTTTTCCTTTAAATGTCCCACCATTTATTTGCAGTCTTGGGAAACTATGTCTTAATCATAATAATAAGACCTAGATTTGCTTGCTTCAGGTCAATTGTTAACTTTGAAAAACTTTCTAGCTTCCTTTTTTCTTTATCCTAATAATATTTTTCACATGACTATTTGGTTTCCAGCCTCTGGCTATTGTTTATTTGTCTCTTCTTTGCTGTTATCTGCTATTGGTCATTAACCAGACGACTGAGTGATTTTGCTGCGGTGCATCATTGGCAACGACGATACCCATTCCTTTATTATTTCAAAACATATTTTAGCAGGGCATAATTTAAAACAGGGGCTCCCAATCGAGACCAACAACAGTTTGAATGGATAGTCAAGTGAGGTGTACTGGACAGACATTTATGAAACACCATTTCTTTTACAGATTTGTATTGGCATTTTTCGCCTTTCTCATTGTATTCGGAACATTATGTGACATTGCCAAAAGAAGACGAGTATCAAAGAAACAGATTCCTATGCAGGAAGAGAGTATAAATGAATCACGATATACCTCCATCCGTGATCTCATTAACCAACACCCACAAACAACGTCCGTTGAAATAATATCCTCGGAAAATCAGGGTAACTTGTTGTGTTTACTCATTGCGTAATACGCATATGTTTATTACTTTACGATAACGAATAATTACATTGCTTTTTGCAGAAGATAAACAAATAACAATTACAAGTAGCAATAATAGTAGTTGCTGCAGCTAAGCAGCAGCAGTAGAACATTAAGAAGTTGTAGTAATGATGTACATCAATATTATTATTTTATTTTCTATCAATATTATTATTTTGATTATTATTATTATTATTATTATTATTATTATTATTATTATTATTATTATTATTATTATTATCACGATTATCATGATTATTATTTTTATTTTTATTATTATTATTATTATTATTATTATTATTATTATTATTATTATTATCATGATTATTATTTTTATTGTTATTATTATTATTATTATTATTATTATTATTATTATTATTATTATTATTATTTCAGATTCTGACTTTCCGTCAGCGTACATGCCACATCGGGAAAATTATAGGGGAGCCATAACCATAGTAGCCAATAGTGATAATCGCGTTATCAGTAATGGATCAGCCGATATTCAGGGAAATGGGGAAAACCAAGGGGAAGTAACTAGTTCTCTACTTCAAGAAGACAAGAATTATCGTGGTAACTTGATTTTCATATACAAGTAATAGACGGGCAATAATATCTCAACCTTTAAATTCATGTCACATTTTTAGAATAGAAAATCAAAAACATTTGGCATTTCTGGAGAAAATTAAGAAGCGCGTCAGAAAAGGTTATTTTTTCTGCTAGTTTTGTAAACAATTTCATCCAGTAATTACCATGAGGACAGAGCATCCAAACTGTATGTCATCAATATGTTAAAGTATAGTCCTTGGGGTCATATATATGCTAGGGCATGCTGACTCTTTCTAGTGCAATCTTAATGTCGACGTACTGCTTATATTAAAGTGCTTACAAGAAACTTAAGTATTTGACCGTAGCGAACAAAATAAAATTGTGTTCCTACAATTGTTTAATAACATCCGGTCTGTTCAATAAACTAGATTTATTTCAAAATTCCATTAGGTTTTGAAGTCTATATTATTTACAGTGTCTTAAAACTTCGAATGAAAATTGTCTGCCTCATTTTATGATGGTTAGGAAATGCAAAACAAAATATTGACAATACGGAGGAAAGTCCGTTTAAGAAATGATTTTTTTTATTCCATCACCAAAGTAGTTACATATTTAAAATCAAACACACACTATTAACACAAGAAATGAAAAAAAACTATAAACCCAAAGCGATAACTAAAAGGCAACCAAAACATGTGCGTGTTGTAGTATGGCACTGTGTATCGCTCGTTCATGATATGTTGTCGTGTGACCTTGTGTATCGCTCATTCAGGATATGTTGTCGAGTGACGTTGTGTGTCGCTCCTTTAATGTATGCATTCGTGTGGCGATCATTGTTAAAATGCCGGCGGCTGCGCTCGCCTCTTTTCTGAATGTCTGAAATAGTTTTTAAATACAACAGAAACGTATAAACAAGATGAAGACTCACGGCAATGTCACTAATGATCGTGAAATGGCGGTTAACTTAAAATTGTCCCATTTATGACATTTTGTTTTATTTAAGGAATGAATTGCGGGGTTGATGTCCCTATCGGGGTATGAACGCAATTGGGTTGGTCAATGTGTGTGGAGTCCGAAGGACTCCACGCGTACTTTGACCAACCAAATTGCGTCCATATCCCCGATAATGACATCAACCCCGCAATTCATTCCTTATATTTACCCAAATAGTTTATTATTTCATTCAAGAATTGTTAAACAAATACTTCATTTCATTTAAGAAAACCTTTCAGTAATCCGTTCTTACCCATTCTGTTAATAGAAAGACCCGACTATAACCGGAAACATTTTTTTCAAATGACGTCACAATAACGCGGGAAAAGATCAACCACTTGAAATCACTTTAAAACGTAAAAATTGAAACACTTCTGGCATCTATATATTTAAAATATAATAAACTAACACTTTCTAAAATGTTGATCTATATTTTACGGGACCTGCTGACACAATACAACCAATAACAAGATCAATAGCTTTCATGTATATTGTTATGCAATGAATTACGATATGAACATATCCGAAGATGTTGCGTTCATCGATTGATGAACGCAATTGCCGCAGGGCAGTTCATTTAAGGAATTGAAGTTGAGGTGTAAATATATATATGTGTAAAGTATCTTGTCTTTTGTCACAATGCAAGTGTCTCTGGGCAGATATAATACGGCCACTCTCATAAAAGGTCCTGATATAATATCAAATGACAAGTTAGTTATTTAACTTAGGAAGATGATTTAAGATAGGAAAATACTTAAGATGTTTATAATATACGGTCTATTATGTGGCCGTTCTTGATGCGTATGTATAAACACAGGGATGGAAAGTACAGTAATACTGTTGTGCTAGTTAGTGTATAATGAGGCCGTAATTTCATCTAGAGCAATTTGCAGATTGCCCTACTGAGCAGGCCTGCCTACCTGATCATGTTTGACATTTATCATAGGCATATTTTGTTTCTACCAACGTTCACTGTGTTTTTGCCATCCCCCTGAGCTTAAGCCAAATGTACATGACACATTGAAACTTGAATTATTTATTAACTCAAGAATATATTACTTTTTGTGTTAAAAAATACAATAACATGGGGAACATTAATTCAAATAAATTCAACGTTACATTGATATCAGAATACCTAACCTTTTTCCTTTCCTACTCCTATCTTTTCTTTTTTATAAACGAATTAGTTCCGTTAAGATTACGTTCTCCTTCAGTAAAAACAAATTTGTTTGTAATAGCACAATTAGTATGAAAAAATATGTATAGTTTTCGAGGAACAAAGACATTCTATATTATTGTATTAGAAATGCTATATCAGACATACTTTATTCTTCGAGAGAAGACGTTTTCAAATATTTTTGTTTAACTTCCACTTTATAAAATAGTTATGTATACAATGAACTCTTTCAACATCCCTCGTCGATCCAATAAGTGCTGATAAAGTTCAGAAGTACGCATCTTTCACTGTACCCTTGGTAACAAAATGGGGGTCCCATACGTATGAATCTAAATCGAACTTTATTTCGTTTTATAATTGCAGCAAATGCAGTAACAAATTCTTAAACTATAAATCACTCCGCACCTTCCATTGAACACAACAAGAATTTCAAACTTTTGGCAAACATATTGAGTGCCCTATATGTTGTCATCGTTCACAATAAATGTTAAGTGATGTGGTCAGCTGTCGAAATTTGCACGACTTCGCCAACTAAAAAGTGAAGAAGACTGTATGGGAGATTTTATTAACTTCTACTAAAACCTTTCAACTCAAACCAAGTTTCCCCTGAAACTGTCGTTGGTTCAAGTAACAGAAATGACAAAATCAGACAATGCATTTCACCTATTAGAAAAAAAAAACTATGAGAAAACATTTTACGGAAATATATTCAAAACAACATTTAACATAGACTGAAAATCAGATTATTGTGGTTTAATCTGTGTAACAGTTAAATGTATTGACATGTGAGTTTAGATTGTGGTCACCACGTCTGACAAGTGGTTTTATTCCAGAAACTCCGGTTTCACTCACAGCACAATGCCACAATATCGCGTCACATTTTGCCAAGAGTGACTTATATAATGGTGCATTCACAATTTTCGCACTTAATAAAAGTACAAACTATCTAAAACTGACGTATTAAATGAATGAAGAAACACTTAATAGTTTCTTATTTGTCATGTGCGTACATCCATTTTTTAATCGAAGTGCACGCATCTCAAAAACGAGTATATACGTCAGCAGAACGAAACATTACTTCCAACTTCTCCACAAGTGTATTGTAGATACTTGATAAACTTAACTTTGCAAATTGATCCAGTTTATCTTTTTTTTTTCATGAACACCTTTTTTACAAAAAAACATTCCAAGAAAAAAACCGTTCGAATATTTTTTACTTTTTTACTTGTTCTCATTCTATGCAAATGCTATTCATTATTTTGACCATGTAACTGATATATATATATATATATATATATATATATATATATATATATATATATATATATATATATATATATTGGTACATATAATATTGCATTTTGTCAAAAGACTATTATATACATATTCGGCAATTTACGATTATGTCTGTGGGTCTGTCGCTTAAAAGGAATTGTATCAAATTCGTAACTATGAGTCCAATATATGTTTATAATAAAATGTATTTAAATCTTGTAATAATATTTTGATTGTTTCGTGTATGCATATATACTAATTACTTATAAAACATATTATTTTCAGATCCTCTCATCGAACGCATGCTCATTTGTTTTTCTGTGTATACTAACGCCCCCAAATTACTTAATGCACATACCGGAAGAGACGCAATAACGTGTGTGCACGGGATTCGCTTCCTGAGTCTCACGTGGGTAATTATTGGCCACACCTATAGCTACGGAATACTCTCACAGGACGAGACATTTACAACAGGTAATACAAATAACATAATAATAATAATAATAATAATAAAAATAATAATAATAATAATAATAATAATAATAATAATAATAAGTTTACACAATCATTTCAAATGGGTTAGAAATAACATCAGGTAAATATTTGCTGTTTTATTTTAAAACATTAAAACTCACATGTTTAATATTTATAATAAGGCCTAAAAAAATATGTCTGTTTCGGGTAACCCGACCCTACCTATAAAAATGCGCCGACCCTAACTATTTTTTTTCGTTTCTGAGCAAAAAAAAAATCGTTAGCGAAAAGAGAGTTACGAAGGGCGGATAAATGCAGATTTTAATCAGAATTATTGTTTATATGATAAAACAAAGTCAGGCAATGACAGTAATGTAGGAAATACTGCCATGTGCAAGAAAACACTCTGAACTTACGACAGATTTTGAAAAAAAAAAAAATCCCTACCTACCCTACCTAGAAATTTTGGGAAGGTTACCCTAAACAAACAATTTTTTTTTGGCCTAATTACCCTGTTATCTGCTCGAAGGTAATGGTCACGCTAGTCGTCTCGCTGTTGCCGTCAACGGCCTCGTCATCTGTATCAAACTAGCACCTGCTTCAATATTATGTAAAAAATAATGCCCATTTATTTAGTACGAATGACCGTTGGCCTCCCCTTGCTACGATTGACGCCCATCTAAGGTTTGTGGGGGTACGAGGGGGGAGGGGGTTGTTGCTCTTATTGAAAGAGATTTTGTTTTATCGTTAATCGCAACAATAATGCTTATATTTTGTAACTGTAATTGTAGTTTTAAAAAATTCCTTGCAATTGTGAAAGTATGATATATTACACTGTTTCTTCTCCCATTGAGTTTTGTTGTAAATTTCCATCACTAGCATTGCAATTATACCAGGTTGGGGACTGTTTCCTTTGTTTTCATCTTTAATTTATATGAACAATTATTAACTCCAAAATTAGCAGATTAACATGAAGACGGAATCTAACCGTTCAATGATTAGTGTGCGGATAAAATACAAAGCTTTACACTGATATCGCACGATAGATATTGAACGTTGTCATTGGCAACATGGTACAAATCAGTTACGTCGTCCACATATATCGTGTTTGAAATTAAACACTCGCGCTGAAGCGCAATTGTGCAGTGACTTACTTACATAGAGAAATTACCAAATGAACCATCCGACCATTTCTCCCACCTCAGATAAGTAGATCCAATAATTTAACCATGCTAGATATTCTTATCTTGCCCACGGGCGAAGATAAAATGCCCATATGGAACTCCTTTTACCACATTGTAATTACCTCCCTTGTTGAAGACTGGCGTCTGTAGCATCAAGGAAATCTTGTCTTATGGTAATATTAAGAACGCTAATTAACTATTTCTCGCTTCAAATGTCACCATAAAACAGTTTTCACACACCATTCAAGAAATAATGCTTCATTCCCCTTAGAACTATTTAAAAAGACCGATTTGACTATTTACATTGACTGGATCACTGCGCGTATATCCATGACAACGACATGCTATCGCATATCCATACGCAATTATTTTCACTAATCAAAAAAGAGTTCCAGCAAAAAATACATTTTTACTTAATTTTGTTTAACTGAGGTGGGAGAAAAAGCATCTTCCATGGCCGAGAGTGTAAGATATGTCCATCCCGACCCTCGCGCAGGGTGTTTTGCGGAAACTCGGTAAACCTCGTTTCCACAAAACACCCTACGCTCGGGTCGGAATGAACCTATCTTACACTCTAGGCCATGGAAGAAACTTATAATCTTACGACATTAACTCATTTTTGAAAATGATCATAAATGATCCTACTGTTGACATTTCTCTAGCATAAGTTCAGAACCTTTTCTTGTTCGGGACCCTGAAAAAAAGGTTTATATTTGATTTCAGACAATCTGCTAGACTTCGCTCCCATCTACGAAAGGTTCACCTTTCAAGCTGTAATTGGTGGTGGATTTGCTGTGGACACGTTCTTCGTGCTCAGGTTTGCATAATAGTATAACAATTA
This sequence comes from Mya arenaria, assembly GCF_026914265.1. Lineage (NCBI taxonomy): Eukaryota > Metazoa > Mollusca > Bivalvia > Myida > Myidae > Mya > Mya arenaria. The sequence goes on along the minus strand of NC_069130.1, from coordinate 44,485,887 downwards.
TTTTGAGCGCTAAGGTAAACAGGGTTTGTTTCGGGTTCACGACTTTACCTAGACAAACACACGTACAGCATATCATTGGCAGATAAACAACTATTTTAAGGTATTCAATGTATTATTTCAGCTAGCCATTGGTTACAATTATAAATGTTTGATGCCTTATGACCCCTTATACATTTTGTCAAAATTGAAATAGTATTGCTTACTAATTACTTATTAATAATGTTGATGACAGAACAAATATGACCGAGATATTAGCAGTTTTCTTGTGTTCAGCTCTAATCGAACATGCAAAGGCTTCGTTTGCTATTGTTAAAACCCAATACAGCTTATATGTTATATCTGTTTAAGTATTATTTTACATTATTTTCATTTTTATTTTTCCAATTATAAACCCATTTAAATGATACAGTGTAAGCATGCATCCAAAAGTTACACAAGAAGACATAACCATACAAGCAATTGTGGTAATGCAAACCATTTCAACACATTTTAGACATCAGCTATGATAACCGATAATATCTATTACACAAGCAACGTTGGTCCGCCAAGAATTTTACTCATAATTGGTTTCACAGAACTGCAGTAGTGTTTTATTAACTTTTTTCAACGACTTTTCTTGTAAATACTGCTATTCCATATTATTAAAAACGGATTGCATCATAACAGTTCTATTTTCTGTTCACACGAATTTGGTAGTGAATCATAAATGTTGATATTTCAGCTGTGTTATGAAATCCTGTATATATTTCAGTGCATTCCTTGTGACCTGGCTCCAGCTGAAAGACATTGCAAAGCGAACGAAGAAATGCAGCATAGGTCATTTCATCATGTACTACTTCCATCGGTTTTGGAGGTGAATCCTAGATTATGTAACTGATAATCTCCCTTTGTATGCATGTATATGCTATCAACAATTGTTTACTTATATCGTCAACGTCGTAAACCAAAATAAGAGCATCGTGGAGCGAACGTCATCGCTCCTCTGTTTGTTGTCGTAGCTTCCATCGAAAAGGGAAACAGCTTAATAATTATTAATACAAGAGTTTAGGGCTTTGCTATACACGTTTGTATTGCCACTGGCAACGTATGTTCCATATTCCATTTGAACAACTGGAAAAGGTTTTGAGTTATGTCCAAGACTTAAATTTTTTGAGAAACGACATCGACGAGGACACAAACACAGACACACAACTCTTTGTTTATTTTTCTTCGAAAAACAGACAAACTTTCAATATATTTCGCCAAAACGATTCATCTTTGTTTAAATTGACTATTTCCTGTTTCATTTATAAGGAAGGAATTGGTTCTGCTCTATGTATACGTTTCATATTAACTAAAGAATCGTATGGTTTTGACTGGGGTTGTCACTGTGTATTCCATTTAATGTATTGCTAACAATCCTTAGAACGTAAGATTACACACATGTTTACCTTTGTTGCAATACATGAATGACGACCAATGTATGAGAAATACAAGAACTAGAGGACCCTTAATTTGCCTGAGATATGGTAAACCTAAAAGCGAAGAATACACCAGAACCCACCGGGATGACATTCAACGGTTGTTTAATAATATGTTTTATCCGATAAGTGGTATTGCAACGTGTCATGTCAACAAGGTGATGCATGTCCTTTTAGAACAAAATAAGTGTCTTGATTTGTTTGACAAGTGCTCACAACAGGGAAAAAATAAGCAATAAAGACACTCTTTGTAGTTCTTTTGCTGAAATAATCTTCTTCTGTATGGGCTCTTGTGATTTGGTTGACGTAATTTAATCTTGGAAGGCCTGGCAAAGACGGCTAGATATGCTTTCTACGAATTAACTTGGGTTATGCCGTTACTTGACTTTGCAATTTCGAGGTTTTGTACGTGGTAGTTGTCCTTAAATAATATGGCGTGCTACTTCTGACTCGGACAAATTCCAGTCATTTACGAGATCAATCTTCTTGTTCAGATTGGATGAATTAAGTAAATTGGCACTCACTCACTTAATTGGTTCAAAATAAGAAACAGTGCATGATATGGAAACAAATGATTGCATCAATTGTGTATTTCATAGGGATGCAAACGAATATTCGAAAATTCAAATATTCGATCGAATGTTTGATATTCGAATGTGAAAATCGGTATTCGAATATTTGATGTTGTTTTTTTATTTGATAAATAAAACCATAAACCATTTGCCATTTCTTAAGTATAAATATTTTATACAAAATATGTGTACGTATTTTTGATACAAGATATTTGTAACAGATACAACCCTTTTACCGTTAATGCTCATATTAGCAATGTTACTATAAAATGAAAATGTGCTTTTATGAGTCTCACGCCACGGGTTCGTATTCAGAAGCATCCTAAATCTGAGTTTGAATCACAGAAATGCTATGTTATTAACTGTAAAAAAACGTTTGCAGCAATTATTACCAGTCCAGCGCTTCAAATTGCAATGAAATAAGATGTGTGGTTTCGAGTCTTCAGCCCAAACTCATACTGATTGCGCTTGTGAATGTGGGAATTGATATTAACATTTCCAAACACAGGTTAACACCACTGTACATGCTGGTGTTAATGGCGTTTGCCTGCCTGTACCAATACCTGGGATCAGGACCTTTTTGGCCCAGCAAGATCTGGGACGCTGAGCATTGCAAGACAAATTGGTGGACCAACCTGCTTTATGTCAACAATGTTGTAGGCACAAACGCGCAGGTATATGATAATAGGTTTTTCTTTTAAAATATTGGGTCTTAAACTTCTCTATTATATGTGTATCATGCCATTGGTTGACATCAGGTTTTCGAATCACTACATTGTTCTAAAAGCTTGGCTTATAATGTTTGTAGTGTGGTAACTATTCCTATTTACACGTGATTCCTACTTTGCTCAGAGAGGGAATCGTTGTTGATTTTCTAAATTGCAACTTATAAGGTGAAAAATAATAATGAGAATCTCACGTATCCACCATGTTTGATATAGAAAAACGAAACAATGCTACAAATCGTTTAACAAACATAATAATTATGTGTCTTTATGGTATCTCCTTGAAAGTTTATGAAATATATTCAAAGAACAAATAACAATACTATTGGATTAATGTATCTACCTTGATTGGAAGTTCATGAATCTACTTTGTTTGGAAGTTCATGGATCTACATTTTGGAAGATCTATTTTTGCTTCAGTGTATGGCTTGGTCATGGTATCTTGCAGTCGATATGCAGTTTTATGTCATCACCCCAATATTCTTGGCTCTCATGTACTGGTAAGCTCAACAAGAAGACAACAATTTAAATAGTTCAATCCAGTTATATTATATTTTACACTTCCGGCTTACGTCATACAATAGGACCAATTTCTGCTTGTTGTTGTACACTATTCTTAATTGAAAAAGATTTAAAAATCGAAGGACCAATATAACGGTTCTATGATGCAACTTTATAAATAAAGACCAGTTAAAATAATATTTCTAGATTTTAAAAACACATTCGATACGGTAGAATGATCGTTCATGATATTTGTTTAAAGAAATTTCGTTTTATTTTTTTAAACAATGGGTGAATATGATCTATAACATTATGAGTTACGAGCTATGGATGGAATCGTTGTAACACTCACTGTTGAGGCGGTATTCAAAGAAACATAAGATGGGTCGTTATACCTGGAGGAGGGGTATACTGCATTTCAAATACTGTTCCTGACCTTGTTCTGTTAACAGGAACGTGGTAGCTGGAATAGGGGCCACGGTGGCACTTTTAGCAACTTGTGTTGGCATCACTTACTGGAAGGAACACGAGGTCCATTGAACTTTTTTTACGTAAGATTTACTAGAAGAACTTGCCATGGACTACTTATTGCTCTTCCTATGAAGCGTGATCAGCCTTTATAACTGTCCTCAGTCTTTCATTGCACTTGCAAATAAAAACCATAACTTTGAAAATGTTTTAAATTAAGCAAATTATTGTTTAGGACATATACGTTTGACCATTTCACAATTTACTCTACTATTAGCTATTGGGCTTCCGAAATACATGTATATTGTTCCGATTATTTTCATTACCATTTAAACAAATAAAATGTCTATTGAAGCTCAATGTTATAGTTATTTAGTATTGTTAATTGTCATTTGAATAATAATTATCATAAACACATCATAGCATACGTCTTTAACCAACAGTATGCATTCGGACGGTGGTGCTTACTGGAAGGATGTATACACAGTCCCCTGGTGTCGATTTGGATGTTGGGGTTTAGGTATGCTTCTAGGTTTCATCATCTACAAGCGAGGAAACAAGCCGATACAGAGCAAGGTAAAAACGTCGCTGTGCGTTGCAAATGGAGCCGTACCAAATTGTTTGTATGTTTGGCGTCAAACCGTCGTACTAAAAACTATTTAGCTATCCTGAAAAAACTAACGAACCCCCGAAAAAAACGAATACTAAATGAGTGATATTCTATAAAGTATGGACACCAGAGCCCGGTTAGTCCACCCTGGACCATGCCCAATTGTGAGATAGGTTTCCATTGCAAAATGAGTTCAAATAACACTTGTAACTAAGTGTTTGGGTCATGGGAATCACACTCAATGCATCATTTCCTGATATCAAATGCATAGAATATTTCTACAAAGTATGAAGCATGTTCTCTTCATTTGTGTTCTGTACTTGGAATTATAGCAAGAGGAAATGAAAATCATTCTGCATGATCGTTGATCGTATGAATTGTGTTGGGTTTTTTTCGATCGGGAAGCCCTAAACCTTTCCGTCCGCGGAGGCTAAACATAGAAACGACTTGGTATGGCCTGATTTATTAACCAATAATAAAACGGAAACTACAAGAACAAGCCCAGTAAAACCTTTTCTTCTAAGTTTATTCTGTATTATCCAAATATTAAGTATATGTCAATGACATTTGTCGGAAACTTGCAACTTTTACTTTGCAAGGGTTATTTTGATAGATTTCTGAGCCTAAACTAAGTTTTGATATGGCGGTTACCTAAAAAAGTATTGATAACGATATTTCAATGTGTATGTTGTCTGTGCTGGTATTCTTTTAATGCTGAATGTCTCTCTTTTAGCGCCGTAAAACAACAATTAAATTAGTTAAACTGTTGACCACTGAGACTCCATAGTTTCCATTTCATTACTTGATTGTATGATTGGTTTGATAGACACCTGCAAATTGTTTTCGCCATAATATGAAACATAATCAGAACAAATACAGTTAAGCAAGTATGGTAACATAACGATGGCATCAAGATTATAGATCTATACATTAATTTTATGTTCTGTTGTTTCCGAAGTAACGGACAACCTGGCTATACTTTGTATGGAAATAATAACAACACATGTTTGAATTGAAATAAGGGCATTTATTCTATACTGCCGTATTTTAAGTTATTTTCCATATCTGGACAGCTAATAAACCGCCTATCTGGACAGCTGATAAACCGCCCATAAAAACAATGTAAGAACTAATATAAAACAAAAGGAATAAGAAATTATATAATCAAAAAGGTGAGCCAATGTCTTACGCTGTAGGAGAGGAGGGGAGAAGAGTGGTTTACATGATTTAAGACGCTAAGACAATTGGCTCTGACGTCATTGGTCTAAATATACATAATAATAAATAAATAAATAAATAAATAAATAAATAAATAAATAAATAAATAAATAAATAAATAAATAAATAAATAAATAAATAAAATAAATAAATTAATAAATTAATTAATTAATTAATTAATAATGGCAACCAAAGACATAAATACTTTTATATGTTTATAAAATTCATAAAAACTACTTATTGTTGGTTGTACAATTAAATCTATTTCTTTCCAATAGCTGGTATTGTTCGGAGGGTGGTTAGTGGCTACAGCAACTGGACTGGCAATAATCTACTCCCCGTATAGTGATAACAGAGATGGCGACGGAAAGTGGTCACCTGTTCAGAGAGGGCTATATGAGAGTTTAGGTCGTCCGGCGTGGGGTGTTTGTGTAGCCTGGGTGATCTTTGCGTGTCATACAGGATGCGGAGGTACAGTGTATAGCTTTTGGGCATGATTATTACACGTCTATTCGCCTGTTATCAGATTAAAGTTTTAATACATTTTACTTAAATATACATGTACTATACTTTTCGTTCGCTTTAGCGGTAGAATTGTTAAATATGTTTTTTTTTTTCATTGGACACTTTTAAAACTTTTCCCATCTAAGAAGAATAATAATTTTAAACTAAAAATATCAAGGTGTTGACAGACGGTCTTCTAAGTTCGTGAATTAATAGCTGTTCAGATACTTTACTAAGCGTGACATTGATAATGAAGATGAATACATTAACTTCTATGTAAGTATTGCACACAGGGAACAATGAACAGCCTGTATTCGTGGTTGAGTACCTTTTCCCTGTGTCGACTGGCCTATAACGTCCAAACAGTATAAATTATGGTCTTGTATTTGCATTGATGTGCCATATCTATCGTTAACGGCCTGCTTTCGTGGTCAAGTACCATCCCTATGTCTCATTGACAAACTGTGTGTCTGGTTCTCCTCATCTTTTGATGTTCAACTTGTTACGACCATAAGTAATGGAAATTTATATATTCAGGAAATATCCTGGGCCGGTATTCATCATATCATTTTCAGTCATTTCCTAACATAAGTCATAAAACCTATTGTCAACATAAAAAGTATATTAAAATAATTTACAAGTAAGGTTAAAATAAAGTCAATAAAAGAAGCCTTTTCATAAACTATTATTAAGAAATTATATAATTTGACTAAAGTAACGGAAATGACTTCCTTAAACGTCTTAGTGTTTCTTAACAAATTTTCTATTTGTACCAATTCAAGTCATTGATGAAAATAAAAGAAAATGTTTCAGTGTCGGAACAAATCGTTATCCTCTATGTAATTTGCAAATTATGTTAGCAGCTTGCTCTCATTATTGGGTAGTGCCGCCCTATTTCAACATACCTCCGGATCCTTTGCATAATATATTATAGTCTAAACCAGAAACTAATCTTTTGTTTGTTTAATAATAATAATAATAATAATAATAATAATAATAATAATAATAATAATAATAACTTTATTTAAAGAAGGTAACACATTAAGACATAGGCATCATATTATGAAAAACATAACACACGTCTTATTTACAATGCGGCCTTCTGAAAGAACACGCACGCACGCACTCACGCACGCACGCACGCACGCACGCACACACACACACACACACACACACACACACACTAAATAAGATGTGATGCAAATAATACTCAAACCATAAATGAGAAAACACATTTTGAACAGTACCGCAATTGAACAATTTCCTTACTCGATGATCTCCTTGCTTTTGTGGCCGTGTATCTTGCTATTGACTCTGCTGAGCTTCGCAGCATATCCTTCCCACTCAATATGTGTAATAGATCTACAGTATAATAATAACGCTCAATCGTATTATAAATGTTATGAATAGCCTAATCGAAATTTCGGGGTCATGAACCACATGTCTCGGATGATCTATGGGGGGGGGGCTGTCTTTTCCGCCCATCGAAATAATACAGTCTTAACTGGTCATTAACAATTTGTGTCAGGAAATTATGCATAACCCCTGTTTTGACCACGGCTTCCGTTTGTCCATCCCATCTGTATAATGCTTTAGTTTTGCTTCAAGAAACCAAAAACATACAGTTAACTCTAATGGTCAGATAGCTCAATTTTGTTCGACTAACCTCATCTGCCCATCGTTATAAATCAGTCCACACCTGTTTAAGGCTTTTGTGGAAAAAAACGTGATCAGGTATAATCCCCTTGGCCACACTGATCTACGTATATGTTCATGTTCATCCTATCTATATTATAATTCACTGTTGTTGCAGGAATTGTGAACAGTTTGCTGTCATGGTCGGGTATCGTCCCTTTGTCTCGACTGACCTACGCAGCCTATCTTGTTCATCCTATCTGTATGAAGGTCTACTTCTACTCCAGGAGAGTCATATTCCACGTTAACGACTACAGTATGGTCAGTATACAATTTATATCCGTTCATTTTATTTATGTATGACGTTATGTTTATTTCCTTAATTTTAAACCCAATTAATGAATTATCTGAATATCGGTTAAGCCTTTCAAAATAGTTACTGCTCCAACAACCCAATTTATTAATATTAGATTACGATATCAATGGTAGTGGGTGAAGTAACTTCTTCGTACAATGTTGTCAAGGACAACGTTCAATAAATAGCGTGCGTATAAGTGAGCAGCGTTGTTAATTATCAGTACGATATTTATGGCATTGTTTTGCTCTGTGTACTTATTATCGTTCCGATAAAGGCGCCAATGTGAAAACACCATTTAGTACAAAGCAATCATATTTACGATATGACCACCATTTTCCATCAAATACAGCCTCGGATGTGTATGGACAGTTTAAAATGCATTTACATTTAACAACGCTGCAAGCAGGCCGCGTAGTAATTTTATTTATGCAATCAGGCCTAAGGACTTTACTCTGAGAGACCTCAATCGATTTAAACTTCATTATTCAAATTCAATGTGAAAAGGCTTCAATCAATTTATAATTAATTTTACGAACTACTTCAAACAATGCACGGGTATACATCCGCGGTTGTTTTTTTAATGGAAAATGGCCGAGGTGTCCCAATTTTCATCAATTTAGAGACGAGCCTTATATAAACGCTTACACTTCTGTATTTAAACTTATGCATTTTATACAATTGTTAGACAGACAATTAACCATATGAGCACACAGGATAAATGTCTTAACACGATTTGTTTGAATAAAATGTCTCAGTGATGTGATTACCATCTTTTTCAGCTTTATCTATTCTTCGGCCATTTCTGCATCACATACATGGTGTCGTTCGTCGTGTCGTTGGCCTTCGAGGCTCCAGCAATTGCATTAGAAAAAGTTTTGTTCAGTAGAGGAAAACGTCACTAGCGCAACCACCAATTTACGCAAAACACTACTTTTACGGTTACCTGTACATGTGGACTACTTTTCGACCGCAACGTTATCAATATATGCGTGCATCATACATGTTTAAAATGGCAATAGGAAATTTAACGTATGCGAATTCCAACCAGCCTACAACATACTAGTTTCAAGTGAAATTACGCAAACAACTTTTGTTCAGAGGTGGAAAACATCACTAGCGCAATCATCAATTTACGCAAAGCACACTTAACGGTTAACTGTACGTGTGGACTACTTTTTGTGGACCACGTCATCAATATATGCGTGCATTGTACATGTTTAGAAAGTTAATAAGGAGTGGAATGGGACGAATGCGAATACCAGCCAGCCTACATCATACTTAGTTTCAACTATTTGTACATAGACGTGTAAACTTATCTGCAACTTGTACATGGACGTGTAGACTTATCTGCAACGTGTACATGGACGTGTAGACTTATCTGCAACGTGTACATGGACGTGTAGACTTATCTGCAACTTGTACATGGACGTGTAGACTTATCTGCAACTTGTACGTGGACGTGTAGACTTCTCTGCAACGTGTACATGGACGTGTAACTTATCTGCAATGTGTACATGGACGCGTTAACTTATCTGCAAGTTTTACGCGGACGTGTTAACTTATCTGCATCTTGTACATGGATGCGTTAACTGATCTGCAACTTGTCATGGACGTGTTAACCTATATGCAACTTGTACATGGACGTGTAAACTTATCTGCAACTTGAACATGGACGTGTAAACTTATCTGCAACTTGTACATGGACGTGTAAACTTATCTGCAACTTGTACATGGACGTGTAAACTTATCTGCAACTTGTACATGGACGTGTAAACTTATCTGCAACTTGTACATGGACGTGTAAACTTATCTGCAACTTGTACATGGACGTGTAAACTTATCTGCAACTTGTACATGGACGTGTAAACTTATCTGCAACTTGTACATAGACTTGGAAACTCATCTGCAACTTGTACATTGACGCCTGAACTTACCTGCAATTTGTACATGGACGTGTGAACTTATCTGCAACTTGTACATAGAAGTGTAAACTCATCTGCAACTTGTACATTGACGCCTGAACTTACCTGCAACGTGTGAACTTATCTGCAACGTGTACATGGACGTGTGAACTTATCTGAAACGTGTACATGGGCGTGTAATCTTATTTGCAACTAGTACATGGACATGTAAACTTATCTGCAACTTGTTCATGGATGTGTAAACTTATCTGCAACTTGTACATGGTCGTGTAAACTTATCTGCAACTAGTACATGGACAAGTAAACTTATCTGCAACTTGTACATGGTTACTACACGTATGCGTACAAGTCAAGTGTCGCTCATTGTGTCGCGAAGGTTTCATGGAAAATCAGCTGTTGAAGGGAGGAAATTGTAACTATCACAAATCAATGTGGTTCTGTGCATTAGCAGTTCCTGTTTCATGTCATTGGCATTCAAAACGTGGGTCCGGGCTACTGCCTGTTGTACTCCTGAAGACATAGCTTCTGGTACTGCAGTAAAACGGGGGTTTGGGTAATCTTAGTGCCAATGTTTTTTGTTAATATTGCATGACTATGTTTCAACTTCAACACTCAAAATTAGTACATTCAAACAACATCTATCAGCAAAATGGTACGAAATCCTGTTAGGTATGTTTGCTATGGACAGAAACATTCCCGAGTGTAAAAAAGACGCGCGGAGCTAAACATGATATCCCGTGTCCTTTTCCTGCATTTGTATTTATAATACTCTTCACAGGCCAATGGCCATACAATTAATTGATAAATACGCACAAAATACGCACACAGTTGAATATTCAATAGCTTTTCGGACTTTTGATAGCATAGTAACATTGTAAGAATAAGCGTTTATGTAATAAAAGGTGTTAGTATGTACTTACAAAACTAAATGGTTTGATGCTACGCAATCGCATAGCATTTTTTGTGTAAATACATTATACAATCTTTAATATGTTTAGTGGTCTGCATTGTATTGCGTAAGCTACCTACTTAATTTTCCAGCCACTGCTTTTATATATTGATTCATCTTATTTTAATCAATAACGTCTGACTGCTGCTTTTCTGGAAAGCTTCAGAAATATTGCCTTCTCATATGACAAAATTAAATGTTGGCCACTAAATATACTTATTGTGCATTGTTGTTTTATTTATATAAATGTTTTCAATTGGACATTGCTTTTTTAGTGCAATAATATATGTTTGTTTGATACAAAATATTATTGCAATATTACTCTTTACTTTATACATTGGTTTATGTTTCTGTTTAAGTTTGTGGTAGCGGTGCCTTCGTTTTATGCTCTTGATAAATAAAGAAACAAAAAAAAGTTATTTTGTGCTTGTTCTGGTGGTGTGCTGGTACGGACGATGGGTCGTGTTGCTAATGGTTGTGTGTGGTTGTGATTAAAAGTGGTGGTGGAGATTGTATGTGTGGTGTTCGTAGTGGTGTCTTGGTGGTGATTGTGATGGTGGTGTCGTGGTAGTGGTAGTGGTGGTGGTTGTGGTGGTGGCGATAGTAATTTATTGGTGTTGGTAGTGGTGGTGGTGGTGGTGGTGGTGATGGTGCTGATGGTGGTGCGGTGGTTTCGTTGGAAGTGAAGTGATTTGATCATCCTTTTGCTGATGGTGGTAGAGGGTTTGTGCGGTCTGATGAATGAATGAGATATATGATAAAAATAACCATTTCGCTCCTTAGGTATGTAACCATGATAAATGTCACCATAACGTTAAACAATCGAGTGAAGTAAATAACGAGGGACAAATAGGGTTGGGGGGACCGGGTTCAGTGCGCGTCACATTGGTTCAGTTGCAATGAATCCCCCTAAAGGGAGACTCAGAGACTCACCTTGGACTATCGTCCAAATCAAATTTAACAGGAATTAAAATAAACTTTCTTCATCTCGCGAAGTAAACTGTATTTGCGTTACTAACTAGAGTAAGACGAAATTGAAATATAAATTAGCAAAATGCTCCATATAGGCGCTCTGTCGCAATACGGAATTGTGCTTTAGACACTGCCTCTGAAGTGTTTCTTGTACTTCGTCGTAGTTTACTGGCACTTCTGACTATGAACCAATTTTAAGCGGCTGCTTTTATTAACGCTTAGTTGAGCATTAAGAACCTTCAAGAGAGAGAGAGAGAGAGAGAGAGAAAGAGAAAGAGAGAGTGTGTGTGCGTGCGTGCGTGCGTGCGTGCGTGCGTGCGTGTGCATGCGAACGTGCGTGCGTGCGTGCGTGCGTGCGTGCGTGCGTGTGTGTGTCTTGAGCGGTATAAAAGCAACTAGACATTCCATTTACATGTAGTCATAGTTGTTCCTCAAGTTAAATGCTAGATCAGGGTTAGTAAGTTTAATAAGTTTATCTGCATCTGATGGGTCACACCTTCAATGCCGTTTTATCATCACACCAACAACCAGAACAAATGGTTGTTCTCTGATTTTACGACGCCACGGAACTATTCATCGGCGTAGTTAGAGTGTAAGTTTTGTACTTATCCACCACATAAGTATTATTATCACTTCTTTATCTCTTGAGTTCATAATTGTTTGCCGGCGCCATATAACAGCTACATTATATAATGGCTTGACACATTTTTTTAAACTAAATTTTGAAGTCAAAGGATAGAATTTTACCCGAATTGTTTCGCCAAAAGAGAACTTCTGGATCCAAAATGCCGTGAAACCTACGATGAACGACATTTACGACATCTGTGGTCCCACAGCTAGGAAGAACAGAATTTTAATCTAATCCAAGCAATTAAAGAAATCAAAATGATTTACCATGCTTCAACTTTAAACATCATCACACTCGTTCTTGTTAGTCAACAAGCTATGTTTTTTTTCGTATTATGTGTAGGTTCGTGTTTGCTCTCCACATAAATAATTTCTCGAGCCCAGTTAAGTAGATCCAAATATTTGGCCATGCTGGATATCCTTATCCTACCCTCGGGCAAAGATAAAAAGTATCCGTATGGAACTTCTTTTTTTTCGCTACGCGCAAAAGAGGTCCAGAGAAAAAAATTAATATTATATTTTGTCTCCGAAGTGACAGAACGCATTTACCATGGCCGCTCGTGTAAGATATGTTCATCCCAACCCTCGTGCAGGGTGTTCAGTGGAGACTCGGTAATCTTCGTTTCCGAAAAAAACCTACGCTCGAGTTGGGATGAAACTATCTTACTCTCTCTGCCATGGAAGATACTTACAGTCATGGCTACCGGGCTGATCCCTGATATTGAAATTTAAGTATCCGTTAAACAGACAGGTTTGCGATTTATCCAGACTTAAATTATGTTGTCAAAACAATATTTTAAAAAAAATGTAACAAACATGAACCATTTTGATTAAGTGTATTTCATGGATCGATGGATTAAGAGAATTTATTAACGATCACATGGAGCTTGGCCGTGCTATTTAAGACGCGAGCACATGAACTGAAACGTGTTCAGTTTCCAGTTGTTGTTCAACAGCTTGTTAGCATGTACGTCTCCTGCTGCCATCGATTCCTGTGTGAAGAAGACAGTTCGTCCGTTTTGTATTTTTCTGGAAAACATCAGGCTACATCAAAATAATTGATATTTCATGTCGTACACGTCTAAGTATTAACACAACACAGACATTCATGATCTATTAGTAGTGCTAGAGGTCATAACTGACTGGTTAAGTATATGCACAATAGTTGCCTGCTCATTTAAATCATTGCCAACTATGAAGAAAACAATACATTTTATTGTAAAATACATATTTATACGTAAAAGTTTGCATATGCATTTTACAAAAGTATGGCAGAGTCATTCGAAAAAACGTCTCTGATTGACACACGATTGACATCGATATTGAGATTATTGTTGCTTGGCTTTTTGCATTGCTCTCCTTTCCCATATTCGCTAATAGGGTGCTAACATGTATTGTTACCATGGCTATGGTGTGTATAATTCAGATATTCCTTATAGAAGACCTCAAAGCGTTTACTTCTTAACAAATTATCAGTTGGAGTCAAGTGTTGTTCCAGAGCTGTGTATATACTTTGTAGATTTATCCGCGGAATAGTCGAGAGGAGACTGATGCTTCATGCTTCCAACCTTTCGCAGGTAATGTCTTTAAAAATTTGTTTTCTTCAAAAATTTCACATAATGAGGTATTGGGTTCGAACCTCTTTCAGTACTTGGAATGTATCCATAAAACATCTTCGTAAAACAAAGATGTAAATAATTTTTCGTTATAATAAAAATATATGTTGTTAAAATTCGAATGTTTTGACTAAGTTAAAATCATACACTAAGAAGCTTTATGAATATATCCGCTAGGTGTTCACCCTGGAAACGGACTCGGTCGTGATTATGTAGTGTCGCGTAATACTACTGTTCACTTAAACTTGTTAGAACTCTTCAAGTTAATACCCAACAACTGTACAAATGCTCATTCTTTATTTTAAAACGTTCTTTTTAGGCATAATTCTATAGTTCTAAATACAGCATAACATTCCAAGCTCATCCCAAAACCTAATTCCAGTCCAAAAAGGATTCGACCGGGTGAACTCCCCGTCCCCCTCTCCTCTTCATAGAAAATGATCCAACTTAAATACTGTATATATGAAATTAATGTCATAGCTTAACAACCCAAAGCGCATTTGGACCAAGTCGGCTGTCAACCACTTTCGTATTCATTGACAATCAAATATGCCCTACAATGATTACTTAACATTCAGTATGAAGACAAGTATCAATTTAATTAAAAACTAATTATATCTTAAATATAACGTGAATAATATCATTATGTTACAGTAGGTTATCAGACTTCGTCACAATCGAGCTAAACGAAATAAGTATAATCTAAACAAATCAAAGTTCAAGTTCATTACCAATACTGGCTAAAGACCTTTTACGGATACTTTTTAGACGGATTCTGCAAAGAGCACTCGCTACAAAGACCTTTTTCCAGATAGTTCGAATCGCAAAATAGTTCATTGTGTTGAATAGGGAGTTGAACTATCGAGATGCGAACCTACGCAGCGAAAAAAGTGATATCTGCGAAAATTACTTTAGGAAATATAATTTCAATTAAACTTTGCATAAGAAAACTAGTATATATATATATATATATATATATATATATATATATATATATATATATATATAGGATCACACAAACTCGAATTATATTTTTAGAACCTTCACTATCTAATAAAAATAATTATTATAGTAAATAAAAACATTTAATAATTCTATGAATTAATAAAACATAACGTGTTTTGTGTGTTGCTATTTATCTTATTTTCATACATCATAAATATATGAATATGTGCGCACTCGAGCACCTTAGTAAAGAAAGGGTTTGACGTGATGGCCCTGGTTAGCTCCGTGTTTTGGTTTTATATCTTGCTTTGCTATAATTTATTAGTAGTATACAATTTACTTTTATGCATATAATATATTGGGTTTTTTATGAACATTTGCTCGTTATGCTGATTTTTATCAAATTTAAAATCCAATATCTTGCATAGCGTCAAAGGTGTTCTGAAAATCAAGAAATGCGGTAATATGGTTAGTGTGGGTCCCATATCCTATAGACAAGAAACTCCGACAATTATGTAATATTTACATTCCCATTATTAAACATATTTTGTATAGGAAGTACAAGTAAGTAACAGTCTTGATTTGACCATTATCGAACATGGTATCATCCTTTTTTCTCAGGTTCACAAACGTTCTTATGTAATTGTAACATGTTGGAGTGCGTTTGTTTTTTCGTCTACACTCCCATATCGAAAAGGTTACAGGAAGGCGGAGATTCACTGTGTTATTAATAATGTGCGGATAAATTGCAACGCTATTCACTTATACGCATGGCAGTTTTAGAACGGCGTCCTTGTCAACGTGTTAAAAGCATTGTCTTCAACAACCCGCGTTACTGATTTTTGACAACACTTTGTGAATGTGTGTATTCCAATAGATCTGGTAATTGATTACCAACTGCATGTAACATCTCTATCTGAAATACACTTGAGTAGCTCTAAGTATACACTATAGGTACGGCCTTCGCCACATTTTTAAATTATTTAAACTAAACATTATCGAAATCCGCATGACATTATCTCTTGAACTCGTATCACACAATAGCCTTGTGCGCATGCGCAACTCGATTTAAGCAATATGAAAGTAATGAAATATGACACTTGTGGAACTAAACTACTTTTCATATGGGCATGTATTAATCTTATTTAAAAAAATACTTTTCAGTCAAAACATAAAAGAAATACTATGTTCGCTTCATCATCTGCTGGATAGAATCATTTCTCATTACTTTCGTAAAGTTACATCGCCTATATCTCGTGCTGTATGAGATTTACGCGAGCAACTCGAAGTGATACAACCCCACAAATCAAAAGACTAACATAAACTTCCGTATTTATGTGCCAAAGAACGCTTCCACTAGCATTCTACTAAACACATCCATGTCACAACCCCGTAGACAGAGGCAAAATGAAGGCGGTGTGCCTCAAAAATACCTTCTGATGCGTTTTCCTACGTCTCCTGATTGTTATATCAACAGAAAGGGGATGTATTAGATATAATTTCTGTATAATTCATGGAGTCTACCAAGATATTCTTCCAATGTGCATTTAGAAGTATAAATACGTAATATTCAACATTTTATAAACCTTCGTGCCATTCACCCTGCATTCGATATATCTATTATCCATTTTTTCGCTTTTGAAAATTTAACCGAGGCACCTATCTTTGCCTCAGTGTAGCTACGGGCCTGTGTCATAAGTTCACTTGATACACACACACACAGAGCGTTCTTTCATGTATCTTGATCCGCTTACGTCCTTGCATTTTTGTCATTGCGTTTAGTTCGTGAACCCATCGGGTGAGCGGTGGCAGACGACACGGTTTTCCGTGTTCAAGCGCCAGTCGAGGGTGGAGGTAGATGCTCAGAAGGATCTGGAAGACATGCTCAAGAAACTAGAAGAGAAACCTGGTAACTGCGATTTTTATTCGTGTGTGTACTCATTTCAAATTAAGAGAGAGGGTGAAAAGGAGTGAAACTTTAAGATACTTGAAGTTATTATACATGCTCAAGAAACTGTAAGAACATGTTGGTAACTGCGTTTTATATTCGTATGTGTACTTATTTCAAATAAGGAGAAGGGGTGTGTAAAAAGAAGTGAAACATTTACAAAAATCTTTAAGTAATTAGACATTTTCAAAAAAACTAAAAGAACATTTTGATAAATACGATTTATATTGGTATGTGTACAGATTAGAAGTGAAACTCCGAGCAGAATGCAATAGTCATTAGATATGCACAGAAAACTTTTCGTAGAAATGGTGGGCTCTTGTTGTTAAGTAAGGAACGATCACGTATACTAGGTCATTCTGGTAGGCACGATGTTGCGCGAGTTTTCTTATCTGAAATCATTTATTTATATTTTACAATTCTGAAAGATATAACGAAATGGACTATTCTGATTGGTCAATCTTGAAGTAGCTGCCTTCGCACGGTCAGTTAAAATTAAGTATGAGCTAAACTCATATAAAGTACCTGACTTGGTATGGTCAGTGAGAATTAAGTATAAGCTAATTGAGGTTTAAACCGGTTTGTTAGTGCCAAACATCGAAGAAGACACACAACGCTACAAGACAACAATCATTAACATTTGTTAAAAGGGTTATAAATTTACCTTACATTGCGTATATCCTAACCCCTGTAACTTTTATTATGCTTTGTTTCGTTCCCTGTATTGTTTATGGAAGAATTCCAAATGGCGTAGTTTTCAAATTTCCAAGTGGCTTTTGGGTAATTTTGATTAAAAAAGAGGTCACATGTATAACAATGCATTTATGTTCTTGTGGTATTATTGGGGTCGGCGCAACTTGCTCAAAGAACAAAACGATAAGCTTATTATACAATGTTTTCAGTTTGAGTGTTTCTAATGACATGCTTACAATAAAGGGCTTGAACAGAAGCGGGTCTATATTCTTTACGATTTTTGAGTACATTTTGAATAAATACGTATGTTGTCTATTTCAGACGATGCTGTAGAGGACAACAATGAAATCAAGAGTCGAGAGGAGAGGCGAAAGCTGCTACGACTGGTGATCCCATGTGGCGCTCTTGCTGTTATTTGTCTGGTGTACTGCCTGGTCGGAATGTCTGTGTCTGGATCGGGGATTGTGGGCGCAACTGAGGTAGGCTGTTTTCTTAGAGAGGAGCGGGTATTGCCTGTTTGCAATGTCTTTGTCGGTGTCGGCGATTGCGGACGCAACTAAGGTTGGTTGTTTTAAGGGTGGGGGGAGGTACAGCCTGGTCGCATTGTCTGTGTTGAGGACTGTAGATGCACTTTTGTATGTTGTTTTTAAAGACGAGACTATGGGTTGTTCGTTTTCAGATTAAACCTCTTTAATGGGTAATTTTATTTTAAAAATCCTATTTCTAAAATATTCGTTTTTGGAATATTTTCAGTTGAGTGTCTACCACAACCGTTTAAACTTGTTGCAAGATACTGTCGACACCGTACTGCAGGAATACAGTGCCCGTCTAGCAACTAATTTGCGCAAGTCAGAAAGAAGCGTGCATGAATATGTGTACCGCAAAACTGATGACCTCATAAACAAGATATTAACTACCAGAACAATGACAGAATGGAGGTTAATAAGTCGTATAAATGACTGGAGAAATGAACCATTAATACAACAGTCCTTTATAATCGAGGAAACAAACTTTTATATGAATTTTTTATTGGATCTTCAAACACTTATTATATCAGAAGAGCTAGACTTTAAGGAAGTGTATCTATGGAAACACACATATGAGTACAATGTTGTGCTACAAAAGACATTAGGCTTGCAGATACTATCTGTTCTCGTAAATAATATTAAGTTGATAGCTGAACATGTTTGTTTAGAACATTTTCCAAATGGTGCCTCAAGCGAGTACACAACACTTTTCCTGAAGATACAAAATCTTATGAACCAGGATAATAACGTTTTTGATCAATTTCGGTCAGAAAACCGATCTATATCTTACACACTGCAGTTGTTATCAGCATTTGAGACATATTTGTTTGAATGCGATGGTGACAAAAATACACGATGGAGAAACAAAATAATGTATATTTGTGAACAAGGAAAGCACGAACAATTTAATATATATGAATCGCTGACTCAGTATAATAGCCAACTTCTCAGTCAATCAGTGTTGATATTTTGCTTGCATATGCTGAACTTTGCAATAACTTGTGTGTGTTCATACTTGTTCTATGCGTTGCTAAGGAACGAGTTACGTCTTTCTGCTATCGTTTCTGATTGGTTTTCCCAGCTGCAAGTGCGCGTTGATGAACAGAAGGAGTCAACCTTCGCCATGTTATCTAAGGTAAATAAGAGTGTTTTTTGTTGTTAATAAACTGGTTTCGGTTTTATATCGGTTTCACGAACTGTATATTAAAACCGGTTTCGAAACTGCTGAAACCATTAAAACCGAAACGGAAACTGGTTTGGTCGTATCAACAAAAACGCCCTAAGAGTTGTGTTTAAACATAATTATCTCATCCGAAATCATCATACCTCAACAAACATTAATGATTAAAATATTGCGAGTATCTTATTGTGTTATAAAGTTATTCTATTCGTCATACGCCAAGCAATCGGGCGTAAAGTCTTTAAAGTTTTAATATCCTTTAATACACCATATAAGTAAAACATGCGAACCTTTTTGGCTCGGACTGCCATGGAACGGCGGAACTACATCAAGCCTCAGGAAATTCGAGCCAAGCGGTAATGCTAACATTTAATAGAATAAAATCGACCATTTACATCCTGTTCAAATCACGCCAAGCAAGTAGTTAGAGCCAACGGGGTTTGACTGTATATACAGTTACATACTTGTAACACTGACATTGGTGGTATTACAGGTTGTCCCAAGGACATTGCTAAGCAGATATGAAACCAACCAGTGCATGATTCCGTACACGGTTTCTGAAACGACCCTCTTCATGTCAAGTATCGCTGCATTTGAGTCGCTGCTGGACTACTTCACACCTGCGCAGGCGCTAAATATCCTTACATTTGTTTTGGAACTACTTGATGAGCGGATTGCGCAGTACAATGTGTTTCCAGTTGCACGATGTGCGGACTGTGTTGTCGTTATTTCAGGTAGTTAAAACAATCGTTCAATAAAACTGTGATGTATAGAATTTCGGTCGTCAAAGAATTAGTGCAAGTTAGCCTGATCATTAATTGTTGAATTATCGATATATGGTTATCATAGAGAATGTTGGAAATGTCTAAATGTGTGTTTTAAGAACAGCAAAACTTGTACACTATTAAACTACATTACCAAGACAATATGAAAAAAATACAGTATTGTTTAAGAACATTGCAATAGACGTGTGCGTGTTATTCCGCATTTAAATAAATGTAAATAGTATCTATAACACTAGGAAAACTACGCAATTTATAACTTATATGAAATAATTAAGACTGTATACATTTCGACTAAAAGTATCTATATCATTGTAAAGACAACGCAAAAAAACGTCAAGTCCAGCACGCATGCGAGATGGCCAACATGGCGGTTGACATCATGACGTGTTGTAGTGACCTTGAAATTGGGCGCAACCATACGACCAAGTTGTGCATGAAAGTAGCATTGCATTCAGGTACAAATAGATGTTGTGTATCATGTGATATTTTACTCAAACTGTTTTAAAAAAGTATGAGTGTTCCTGTCTTAAATTGCCTTTTATTATGTAAAAACGTATCATTTATGTTGTTTGTACTAGTTATTTTATTAATAAAGGGGTTGTTAGTTCTGTGTTTTGATCTGGTAGTTTAAATTTGACTTTCATGGATTTTTGCAGATTTTCGGAAAAAATATACTCCAGTCGAATACAACAAACAGATCGAAACGCAGAACTAATGACCCTATTTTACCTCACGCTTGTTTTTGAACGTTGGCTTTGACAACGTGTTACAAAACAGTTACGTCACCCACACGTAACTATTCCATATATAATTGAATAAGATGTATTTTTGCTTTCAAGGTCCTTGTAGTGGTCGACTGCTGCTACAGAACGGGACCGTTCGACTTAAACTGCTTGGACAAAGCCTGGACATTCTGCAACATATACACGAAGCAGCCTCACGTATGTTCTCGATGTTGTTTGTAACGACAGTCGAAACTCGCTTTGTCGAATTCTGTTATCTCGATGTACCGGTTATGTCGATCCTTTTTGTCCCTTAAACTTCAACATAGCGAGTTTTGACTTGATGTGAGGTTGGCTTTTTGTCCTATTGTTTATGACAAATCATCTTAATTTGTCTGTGAAAACACATATTAAGATACTGTGCAAAGCTGTGGTAAATTAAGTTTTATTGCGTTTTATTTATAGTAATCAAGGTTAGTGTTCAAAAATCATCTTAAGCCATTTCTTTACTTAAGTCATTTTCCTTATTTAAGTACCTTATTGGTCATTTGATATAAGAACTTAATGGGTCTTTTTAAATTCCTTATTTTCATTGACCTTATTTAAAATAAATATACTTAAATGTTAACTACACTTACACATTTCTTTAATATGTCTTAGAAAAATTCCGAATTAAGTTAGGAAATGACTAAAGATGCTTTATAAATACGCACTAGTACTGTTGTTCTTATGGGGCTTAACGCCCTGACCTCATGGGCGACATGATGACACTTTTACCAAGACCACGCCTTTACTTTAAGCATTTGACATTAAAAATGGATAAAATGTAGCAATTAATTAATATTGGCCCCATAAGCCTGTTTTGAAGCCAACATGAACCAATCTCCGAACTTATGCAGCCAACATGATACATCTGAGCGAGCCCACATACAGATACCTGGATACCAGTAGCACCTACAGTCTTCACTACAGGGGCAATATCAATATCAAGGTGGGTTCTGAAGCGAGGCTAAGGGAGTGTCTGTTGATACCAAACTAGTTTTGGTTTAAAATTTGTTTCACGGACTGTTTATTTATTGTGACATTTTTAATTAAAGTAAAAACCAGTCATCAAAAAACTCTCCGGAGGCGGTTTCGTCGGTTCGATCCACCAAAACAATGATACCGCAGATGGTCGTTCGCCTGTTTTAACTAAATGGTGTTTTAACACATATGTTGAATCACTGTTCGCCATGTTGTTTTTTCAAAGTGAGCAAGTTTTCGGATGGAACGAACCAACGAAGCCGCCTCCGGAGAGTTTTTTTTTATAGTTTCAAAAGCCAGTTTCGGTTTTTATAAGACAAACGATAAAACTGGTTTTCATATTATTTGAAACTGTAACAACAAAACACTGTTCGTGAAAGCGATGTTAAACCAACACTAGTTTATTACCAACAAGAAACGCCCACAGTTTAAGCTTCCATTGTTATTTTGTTATATTTATCTTCGAATCTTTTTGCTTCTTGAAAGTTTGCAATTGCCTCAGGTCTGTATCAATTGCAAACGTTTCCATTTTTGCGACCAGTGGCGAAGTTATTTTACATTCATGAGTAAAAAAGTAGTCTAAGATTGTTTTGAACAGTTTATACTGATATAAAATATAAAATACAATGTGCAAAACGACTTACTTGATACCAAGAAACATTAGCTCAATGAGCTATTTAACGACATGAATAACAAACATATAACACATCAAAACATAACAGTGAACTGGTGACCTAGATATAAAAGAATACATTTTTAAATAGGTTAGATATTGGAATGACGTATTTACAAAAGTCGCTTCTAATTATATTCATGCACACAATTACAAAAAGAGAGATGGATTAGAGCACAGTATACGATGATAACATCAAATAATATTCCTTGCTGTAAGGCCACTAATGTAAAGTAAAATGAAACTGATGAATTATAAATTACTTTTAACGCATCCGAATCTCTCTATTCATTGTTGATCTCCAAAGAAAGTTTACAAATTATCTTTTAGTCATACGATTTTACAAAATACCTTCCGACCGAATTATATTTGCAGCAGACTTTATGGGCGTCTTTGGGCGCTTGTTTCCAGGATAGAATCGAGTCGATTCGGAACGTGTAACTCGCGCAAAGCGCCCTAACACCGGGAACCGGTAGTAGAGTTGTTCGCTGTAAATCATGCACGCATCGTTCTTAACTTTACTTTCCGCCATTTTGTTCTCCTGTAGTTCTCGGTCCTCCCGGTTTGTAGGTAGTGTGGCATTTTGACCCGAGAACAATGTTCTTGGACCTTGTTCGTGTCGTTAGGGCGAATGTATCTAGGATCGGACACAGAAGAACAAAAAGAACGAAGCGCCCAAAGAAGCCCCATGTGTATAAAGTTATAAACGTAAAGGAAAGCACATATTGAAGACCGTCTGGTTTGAGTCTTAAAAGTCTTAGTTTTAAAAAATGTCGACTGTTTTCACAAAAGAGGCAACATCGACGAATATTGCGGATAACTTAAACAAACATCTTCCACTTGTTGTTCTGTTATGTTCAAATATATCCTACTGTCACATAATGGTTTGCGGCTAATCATCACATTTAGCAGTTTATTTTTACAATCGATAAACGTACTGGCATGCACTTTGAAATAAATTAACAGACTTTGGTTTAGCGTCATTATACAGATCAATATTTACCCCTTTTGCGCAAATGTTGCGCACATAGTGAAAATCATCAAAACATGAAAAATTGAAGTATATGTAAAAGCCATAATAAAAGTTAATTGATCTGAATTAATTACATATTATAATTATTTTTAGGGGCGGGTCCCAGATTTGACGTAAGAGGGGGCGTAACATTTTGACTTTCGCCCCTCCCTCAGAACCGAATTTTCTGTCGTTTAAAAATGTTCGCAGGGGTTATATAACAATTTCTTGTCCTAAATGGTGCATTTTGAACGATTTTTTTTTTACTTTTTTTCCGATATTGATAAAAAGAGTTCGATGTCTTATATCAATATTTAAAATACAAACTACAATTTCAGCCAATAAAATAAATTGCAGATTGGCAATCGTTAAGTACAAGGCTAATTCATTTAGAAATTCAACTTTCGCGGGTGTTTAAGGGTCCGCCTACTGCTACTCTTCTACTACTCCATGCGTCAGATTTTGCGTGACAATCTGTTAGCTAATGAGGTTCTATTCTATGTCAGTAAGATGGCACGAAATATTTACAAAATGATTTAAAATGGACTTTTTCGCTCTGCTCACTCAACCTATTCTCAATCATTAAGAATTTACTTCATCTTACTTTTACTTATTTGAACTTACAACATTAACAATATATGTATAAAAAGAAAATGAAATACTGCTAGAGATAAAGAAAAAAAACGCAATTTTCTTTGACAATTTCAAGTGGCGAGGGATTCCGATAAAAAAGCATACATTTTAACTCAATTTTTACAGGGCGACTGTAGTCATCGGGTTTACTGGCTGAATGGCCGTCGAGTCTCCTCGGCATCCGCTTCCAATGCGGACGGCTGCTACACAAGAATGGGTAAAGAACATTTTGTACTCTTTTTCTTGCACATGAATCCGGGTTGTTGAAAATCCTTGTATATGATATTACCAAACTAAAACTGTTATGTTACTCTTCTTGTATATGATATGACCCAACCATTACTAGTAGGGTGCTCTCCGTATATGATATGGCCCAACCATTACTAGTAGAGTGCTCTTCGTATATGATATGGCCCAACCATTACAAGTAGGGTGCTCTTCGTATATGATATGGCCCAACCATTACAAGTAGGGTGCTCTCCGTATATGATATGGCCCAACCATTACCAGTAGGTTGCTCTCCGTATATGATATGGCCCAACCATTACCAGTAGGGTGCTCTCCGTATATGATATGACCCAACCATTACCAGTAGGGTGCTCTCCGTATGTGATATGACCCAACCATTACCAGTAGGGTGCTCTCCGTATATGATATGACCCAACCATTACCAGTAGGGTGCTCTCCGTATATGATAGGACCCAACCATTACCAGTAGGGTGCTCTCCGTATATGATATGACCCAACCATTACAAGTAGGGTGCTCTCCGTATATGATATGACCCAACCATTACAAGTAGGGTGCTCTCCGTATATGATATGACCCAACCATTACTAGTAGGGTGCTCTCCGTATATGATATGACCCAACCATTACTAGTAGGGTGCTCTCCGTATATGATATGGCCCAACCATTACTAGTAGGGTGCTCTCCGTATATGATATGGCCCAACCATTACTAGTAGGGTGCTCTCCGTATGTGATATGGCCCAACCATTACTAGTAGGGTGCTCTCCGTATATGATATGGCCCAACCATTACAAGTAGGGTGCTCTCCGTATATGATATGGCCCAACCATTACTAGTAGGGTGCTCTCCGTATATGATATGACCAAACCATTACCAGTAGGGTGCTCTCCGTATATGATATGACCCAACCAAACTAGTAGGTTGCTCTCCGTATATGATATGGACCAACCAGTACTAGAAGGTTGCTCTCCGTATATAATATGACTCAACTAGTAGATTACTCTCCTTGCATATGATATGGTCCCACTTAACTAGTAGGTTACTCTCCTTACATATGATATGGTCCAACTAAACAAGTAGGTTACTCTCCTTGCATATGATATGACCCAACTAAACTATTAGGTTGCTCTCCTTGCAAAATATATGACCCAACCGAACTAGTAGGTTACTCTCCTTGCATGTGATTTCACCAACCGAACTAGTAGGTTACTCTCCTTGCATGTGATTTCACCAACCGAACTAGTAGGTTACTCTCCTTGCATGTGATTTCACCAACCAAACTAGTAGGTTACTCTCCTTGCATGTGATTTCACCAACCGAACTAGTAGGTTACTCTCCTTGCATGTGATTTCACCAACCGAACTAGTAGGTTACTCTCCTTGCATGTGATTTCACCAACCAAACTAGTAGGTTACTCTCCTTGCATGTGATTTCACCAACCAAACTAGTAGGTTACTCTCCTTGCATGTGATATAACCAACCGAACTAGTAGGTTACTCTCCTTGCATGTGATTTCACCAACCAAACTAGTAGGTTACTCTCCTTGCATGTGATTTCACCAACCAAACTAGCAGGTTACTCTCCTTGCATGTGATATAACCAACCAAACTAGTAGGTTACTCTCCTTGCATATGATTTCACCAACCAAACTAGCAGGTAACTCTCCTTGCATGTGATTTCACCAACCAAACTAGTAGGTTACTCTCCTTGCATGTGATTTCACCAACCAAACTAGTAGGTTACTCTCCTTGCATGTGATTTCACCAACCAAACTAGCAGGTTACTCTCCTTGCATGTGATTTCACCAACCAAACTAGTAGGTTACTCTCCTTGCATGTGATTTCACCAACCAAACTAGTAGGTTACTCTCCTTGCATGTGATATAACCAACCAAACTAGTAGGTTACTCTCCTTGCATGTGATTTCACCAACCAAACTAGCAGGTTACTCTCCTTGCATGTGATTTCACCAACCAAACTAGTAGGTTACTCTCCTTGCATGTGATATAACCAACCAAACTAGTAGGTTACTCTCCTTGCATGTGATCTCACCAACCAAACTAGTAGGTTACTCTCCTAGCATATGATATAACCAAACCAATACTAGTCAGACGCTTTTCTTGTTTGTGTACCTCGCGGAGTTGACCCATTTTGCGAATAATGGGGTGATGCATAAGTATGTACAATTGCATATTTCAGGTTCTTGGGTGGAACTAGAAAAGAAACCCCTCTATCGATTAGACGAACTGGAAGGCACCTACGAACCATTGAATAAGGGATCCGCCCCTCGCCACCCCGAACTTACCATAGGACCACACAGTGTTCTGCACACATGACTTGGTTTTACAAGTGTCAATATTTTGAAAGTTGTGTTGTCTTGTAGGGTTGTGTTTTTTGTCTCGGTTGACCTTGATCATTGGTTAAATTATAAGCTATTGGGGTAGTTCCTGTAGTTTCCAATATTTGAACAAAAGCTATTTTGCGTCCCAAACTGATTTATAATTGATTAAGCTATATTTAAACATTGACTTTATTCTGAGTGGTATGTTTTAAATACCCGGTAATATGTGATCTACGGACTATTAAAACATCAACCTTATTCCGATTTGTTTGTTTTTAATATACTGGACCCCGACTTAATAATATATCTTGAACCTAACGCTGCTTATGAGTGCTCGGTTCAACTGAAAACTTACGGGCAAAATTTATGGGTAACTGTCCTTACGATGTTTTCTATTGAAACGCAAAAAAAAACAGAGTTACGCCTAGAAAGTAACGATCTTAAGCCTAATGCGCCAGTCAATTGTAACCACGGCCCCTCCAAGTCCGTGGGTATACCGTGGATAGTTGGGGAAATGGGTCGTGTTTTCACGCCCCCCCCCCCCCCAGGTCCGGGGAATAGCGGGGACTGAGACTTTCGACCCAGCCAACCCCGGCTAAAATCTCGCCCTGCGGGAATGAAATGATGGTAAAATCCCCAAATGCCACCGCACCCAAGGGACCTTAGGTTAGACCCATTTCCCGCTATATTTTGCGCGAAGACAAAACCACCGCATTCACCCGGCACTGCGGGGCCACCTGAAAGGTAAAAGCACGGCCCATTTCCCCGGCTATCCCGGGTATACCCCCGGACCTGGGGGGCGTGGTTACAATTGACTGGTGCATAGCGTGGACGCTGAAACATATAAAATATACTTTTTTTACTTTAATATAGAGTTTATATAACATATTATAACTAAAATGTAAAAAGACGAAAAAAGGAAATATACTGATATATTTCAAAAATAATTAAAAATATATTGTTAAATATCATTGACATCAAATTCCAAGTTCAAGTTTTAAGTCCATTATTGGCCCCGTTTTAGATAGTATCATCAATCTCATAGAAACGAAATCCCCAATTAATGTGCAATATATGTATTATAAATATTAATGTACACGAACAAAATAAATACAATATTTCTGCTTCCCATGGTACAGATGTCAACGGTAGGCTACGTTACGCCAATCCCGAACGGTTGTCGTGGTGTTGACGACTTCACTCCCGTTATTGGGGCTGGTATGTGGTAGATCATGTTCTATCCGATGATGAGATGGCGAAGGTTATCTGGCCATAGTGAGGAAGTGGACGTTCATCAGTTCAACTTCGGGCAAAATCTTAAAATCTGAAGATAGTTTTAACCTAATGGCAACGTCTAAAATGCCGACTGCCGCCGGCCGATCGTAACTACCGCAGTCCTGCCACCGGCCGATATTTAGTGAAAACTGGCATTTACAACGTCGGCCGGCGGCATTTAGTGATTTGTGACAACAGCATAACTGACGAATGCGATCGAAGAAGTTGTATTAACCCAGATTCCTTAAGGAGCACACAGATAACATTATATTTTGCGAAATCAACATGAACTGTGTATTCTTACCCCCTACCCCAGAAGTGAACTTAAGAAATAAGTTAATAAAAATAAACACGTTAAGAGAGCCGCATGATACATCTGACAGACTAAGCAGGTCCTTCAAAGGGACTCGTTCATGTTTTTGGACCAGCGTTATTAGTTTAAACTTATTTAATTTCACAACGATTGTGAAACAAGCTATTGCAACATATATCAATCACTCTCGTTGGCACGATGTTGCGCGAGAGTGTAGTTTTTGTGTTGTGGGGGAAACCGGAGTACCCGGGGAAAACCCACTTGTCTGGCTTGGTGACCACTAACCAAACTCACATGCGCCCAGGCCGGGATCGTTCCCGGGTCGTCTCGGTAAGAACCGAGTGCGCTAACCACTGCTCTAACCGGACAACCGGACCAGAGTTATTTTTACAGTTTTGCATTTGAAAACACTATTATTATTATTATTATTTTACTCTTTGATACCGAAATTGCAGAAGATATTCAATTCAAGTATAAAACAAAAACCAAGATGTAGTGGGAAGCTGACCCATACCAGTTCAGTCCAAAAAAAAATCGATAACTGACACCAAAACCGCTCGCCCACAAGGACTCATACATAAGCCTAGGAATAATTTAACCTTTAAGCCTTTTGAATCTCGTTACTAACGCTATTTGAAATCGTGGTTTTTAAAGACAATATTTGAGCATATTTAGCACCCTGACTTCAATTCACGTCCTATAAGTTCAATGATAAATTTAAAAAGTCAAAGCAATTTAACATCAAAGACCTATTTTATAATCTCAAGACGTCTGTGTCTATTCAACTGTTTTCAATTGATAGCACAATTCAGTTTGGTTTACCAGGTATGGACTCTTTTATTCATATCGACTAGCGGGTTCAGGGTGGGGCACACCCGGTGCCCGGTGCCCCCCCCCCCCCCCAAAAAAAAAAATGTAATAAGATACGTCCAAAAACGCACCATTTCAAGCTTCAGGAAAATATTTTGGAAGTGCCCCTTAACCCCCGTGCCAACTTTTTAAACCTTATACTTTTTGGCTATCCGGAAGGAGCGAATGTCAAAAGGTCACGCCCCTAAGTTACTCCCTTTCTTACGTCAATTCTTGGATCCGCTTCTGCTCATAGCCATTGTGTTTTTCAGCTGCTGGAATGAATTCGAATTCAGGTCTTATTTGATTAAACGCGTTTAACATATTATTAAGAAAACTTCATTAATAAATTTTGCATAACT
Organism: Mya arenaria; assembly: GCF_026914265.1. Classification (NCBI taxonomy): domain Eukaryota; kingdom Metazoa; phylum Mollusca; class Bivalvia; order Myida; family Myidae; genus Mya; species Mya arenaria. Next base: position 44,456,222 of record NC_069130.1, on the reverse strand, counting down.
GTCAAATCTGCTTGCAATCTTTTGTGCTTCATACACAAAAACAAGCTTAAATTATACCACAAATATAGAATTTTCATGATAAGCATCAATATAAAATTCAAATTTCAATTAATTATATCATTTTTCACAAAAGATCGATTTTGGCACATTGTTGTTTTATTCCAATTCAAGATGGCTCAACAATCAGAGATGATATATTTCATATCAGGTTATATTTATAATTTCTAAAGATCCCTATCAGAAGAGGTCCCGTGCTTTCAAATCGACATACACTCTACTATTACACTCGTGCTTGAACTATTATGTTTTATGAATACAACTGTCACTTGAGTATTATTTAATGATAATAAATGGGTGAAAACTTTATGGATGCCTTTGTGTATTTGCCATCAATGCACTTTTGATAAGAGGGTTATTGCTACCGAGGTAAGGTCGTAAATATGTTAATAATTGTTTGTCGTGCATTTTTCTCTAAAATGATATTGATTAGTGTTTGCGCGCATGCCTCCGCCAATGGGATTACAGGTAGGATTCAAATTAAAACATTTAGAAAGCATCTGACGAAATAAAAAAACTAAGCGAAATGTCAATTTAGCCATAAATTGGTTTGACTTGTAAAAGTGATTTATTTTAAAGCTCGCGCATGCGCGCTGGCTAAAAGAGAGGCATTTAACGCTCAGCGTTAAGAACGTAAGCATATTTTAGCATTCCAAACAATTAAGACGGTGCCATGTTTAAGTAGAAAGTATGCTAGAACTTAATAGCAGAAACTGCTGCAGGATTTCCACATAGAGGGAAGGTAAAATTATACAATGAATATGATTTTATGATAATTAATACAGGGGAATCGGGACATATTTATCTTTTTTGTGCAAGTCATGTGTTAGGATGCTCTATATACACTTTAATAACAGTAATGTTCTATGATTTCAACAAAAAGCGTGCGTCCCTCAGCGTTCAGTCTTTTACTGGACACATTTGTGTATTTTTAAGCGAAATATAATAGTAGAAAAAAGAAAATGTGCATACCCAAATACAGCATTTCTGAAACCCCCAAAAACATTTTTGAAAACTGCTTAATTCTGAAAAATGAAGAAGGTTGGAGGTAGTACCCACTAGCGGATTTAGAGGGTGCACCCCCGTCTAGACTCGTCCAAGTTTACATTTTTTATTCAATAAGGAAGAAAAAAGTAAAAAATACGCTAAAAATACGCATCATTTCCGACTACAGAATGTTAAAAAAATATGAAAGAAGTTACCTTAACCTCTGCCCATGTAAATAGTATATGACACGTACTTTCGATTCTGAGGTAAGGGCGTATGTCAAAGGGCTGCGTCCCTAATTTACGCCCCATCAAACACCAGTCGCTGGTCCTGCTCTTGGTACCTCTCTGTATAACAGTTACATTTATACCTCAAATAGTTGAGGTTACCAACATGTTATTATCGAAAGGCTTGACTTTACTTTAGACAAAAAAACGTATCAGACCCATTTTTTCGCGCTAGTATAGTTTAAGAATACAGTGTGTTGGCTTCTTGAAAGAAAGTTTTAGCATATTATTTTCAATAATTTATTTTTAGTCTCATTTCTGTTCAATTTCGTATACAGAATCAATTAGCAATACTCTTTTCATTTAATTTCCTCATTTGATCTCAGTTTAAGACATGTCAAGAAGTCATTACAATGAATCTGTAACTGAACAAATACAGTTGAGAAGGGTAAATATTTGTATACATGGCCCCACTTAGGGCAAGCAATCCGTTCTAGGATGTGTTAAACTGTTTAAGTGTATTTTAGATATTAACATCGAAATTATTTCTATTTTCAATTCATATCAATAAAAAAATTATTCAATTTGCTCGGATTACAATTTTGAGTAACACTATAAAGACGCTACTATTATGATATTATATATGAATGGGGGGTAATAAAATAAATTTTTAGCATGATTATCCAGCAATTTAAAAATTGGTTTCTGGAACAACATCGTGCCTTTAAAAAAATGCTTTCTTCGAAAATTAAAAAAAAAATCAAATTGAACGTTTTTTTACCTTAAAATGAAACTATACATGTAGCATTAATTGTATACATGATGGATGGATTACCTCAATTACAAATTAAAAAATATCGGATTCAGTTGATTAAAAATGTGTGTCTAAGGTTAAAATGTGAAGTTTCTTTGAATGATAAAGTTTTGGGACTTACAAATTGCACACACATGCAAATTACATTAAACATGTACATCTTTTTTATATCTATAAATTTTAATCTTTTCCCAACTATATTAACCAAAGTCGGTCATAGATAGTGATTGATTTTTATAAAATAACAAACATTATACATATAAATTACAGTCTAACCCGGTTGGCTCGAACTCCCAGGGACTGGCGAAAAACCTCGAGCCTCGGGAAACATCAGCCAATCGGTAATGCTTTCCTTCAGTGCAATAAAATCGGTCCTTTACATCAGTTCGAGCCAACGAGAAAATCGAGCCAAGCGAGTTCGAGCCAACGGGGTTCGACTGTATATGATTACATAAAAATATCACCATAACTATTCGATAATAGTGAAAATAAAATAAAAATAAATCAAAACACGAACAAAAAATAAAATTTGCTTGGCCTGGATTTGAATTATACAGATCGAAGATCATCCATCTAAGGGTTTGAACAGTGTAGTGTTAATATTTTATGGGGATGTGAGTGCATAGCCAAACAAACCATCTATTTGTTCAGTTCCTTGACTTTCTGGATGGAATATTGGCGTTCTTTCATCTCATTGTTTTAGGGCTTTGAGTGATCTTGTGAGTTGTGTTTTTTTTTTTTTTTAAGTTTGAATATGACTGATTGAGTGTAATGAGACTATTCGATGTTCGTTTCTTTCTAAGTTCGGATTTAACTTTTTGTGTTTCAAGAAATCATTTGATATGTTTTGGATTTTTTTCTAAATTTGATTAAATTTGATAGGGTGTACCTTTTTTAAAAATTATTCGAAGTTTCCTTCTTAATTTGGATATAACTCATTGTATAAAAAGAGATCGTTGAATGCTGTTTTTTCCCTAATTTATTTTAGAGTGACACTCTTGTTTAAAATTAGTACATACACATGTATAACAAACATACATTTTGAGTGATAAACCTTTAACTACTTACTAAATAATGCATTTATGGAAAATATTAATTATTGATAACAAGATTGTAATAGTGTATTTACTAGCTGAAAACGAACACATATTAAACAACTGGTGAGTGCTAAAAGATTTATGTGATCAACTATCGTTTAATAAGGTAGAAAAAAAACGTGTTTTCTGCCTCTTTCTATCAAATTAAACACATTATCCTTTATAAGATCCACTGTTTTCGATATGTATTCATCCTTTTGGGTAAATTAAAACAATTGTATTAATTGTGGTACATCTTATTTGGGAGTAAGTCGAATGCATGTTTAATTAACCTATTGCGTGCATCTTTTAAGAATCATTCAAAGTTCAAAATTTGATATCGCTTAATGAGTGTAAGAAGATCACTCAATGCATGTTTTTTATAGTTCTCATTTTTGCGGAAGGCAAAATCAATGCTTAAATTAAATGATCAATTTTATGGCTGTTTTATAAAATATTAACAGTGCAAATGAAAATTAATTTAAGGCTAAAAGCTTTGTGTTTGAACAAGGCTGTCTGAACGTTTTCAATATAAATTTAATCAAAGCAGTATGTGGGAATTTCTGTTCCTGTAACCCGCAATTTTAAATCATGCTGGATAACTTTTATTAAGAATATAAGGCTTTTAATGCTTGATAAAAGTGCATGAAAGGAATTACAATCGCATGTTCCAGTTTTATATTGTGTCATTTTCAATAAGATTGCTATTTTCAAACGCATGACGATCTTTCAATGTGAAAAGTGCTCGAATAATCATGAATGATACCAAGATTTCTTTTTGAAATTGTGAGTACAATTCTTGGACTCCGTAAATAAGGATTTATTTTGAAAAAAAATATTCATTAGAATTAATAAACGGAGTACATTTGACATGTCATTCATCCGATAAAAACGGGGAAGAAATTAAAGTTTAATGTTATTGAGTTTATCTCTAAATATATTTTTTTTTCTTTTAATAAAGGTCAAAGCCATTGTCCACAATTCTTATTTCTAGCGGTGATATACATTTATAATAAACTCCGAGGAATATCAATGTGACTGGAGAGGTTGCAAAACTCTACTTGAACGCGTACATGCACGTGTGGACTACTTTATGTGTGTGACGTCATCGACGTATGTGTATTTTGTCGAGTTGTAAACAATCGGAACTCCTCGGCCTTTTTCATTCGAAACAGCCTCGGATGTATATGGACGATTAACAATGTCAGAATGAGTTACATGTTACTACGCTGAAATTAGATCGCGTAGTAATTTCAAATTAGCAGTTAAGCCTAAAGACTTTACTCTTTGGAATATTGATGACTTATACAATAATACAGTTCACTGGGAATCAATTTTTACTAAGTGATAAAAATACACGTTAAAACACTACAAATAATTAATACTAATAGTATTTATGCTACGAACTACTTTTACTTATACACCAGCATACGTCATCCGAGGCTCGTCATATGGAGGAGATGTCCGAGGTTTTCCGATTGCGTTTAAAATGACATGCAAAAAAGCACGAGCAAAGTTATTTATGCGAGTAACAGTTGGACTACAAGAACAAATTTACAAATGACTTGAATTGCAACTTGTACATGTTCGTGTACCTACATATACACGTGCACGTAGTGATTCGCTAACCTTTATTATGCTATTAAAGTCTACTTTTCTTCCAGAGCAAATATATATCTAACATAACACTTAGGCGAAATACTCAAATAACCAAACTTCATAGGTGAAACTCTGTTAATTTATTTTTTGACAGATGTAGAGTTCAAGGTCAAGGTCATTCACGATGCCAAGGTCAATAAGATCAGCGAGGTCAAACTCGATCTGCAGCACCGCCTCGGATGGAGAACGGAATGCCAAGCTCGAATTGTAAGTATATATATATATATATTTGATATTTTTGATTGCCTTTGATTTGATAATGAAGGCCATTCACGTTCTTTGTATTGTTCTTCCGGGATACGTATCTCATAATAATGCGTGTTAATAATGTCAGTGAGAACTGGGCCATATATCTCAGTGAAACTGACAGTGAGAGCTAGGATTTATATCTCAGTGAAACTGACAGTGAGTGAAAACAAGGCTTTGTATCGCAGTAAAACTGACAGTGAGAGCAAGGCTATATATCGCAGTGAGACTGACAGTGAGAGCAAAGCTTTATTTCTCAGTGAAACTGACAGTGGGAGGTAGGCTTTATATCTCAATGAAACAGACACTGAAAGCTAGGCTTTGTATCTCAGTGAAACTGACAGTTGGGGCTAAGCTTTATATCTCAGTGAAACTGACAGTGAGAGCTAGGCTTTGTATCTCAGTGAAACTGACAGTGGGAGGTAGGCTTTATATCTCAGTGAAACTGACAGTGAAAGCTAGGCTTTGTAGCTCAATGAATCTGACAGTAAGCGAAACTGACAGTTGGAGCTATGCTCTATATACCTCAGTGAAACTGACAGTGGGAGTAAGGCTTTATATTTCAGTGAAACTGACAGTTCACAGTGGGAGCTAGGCTTTGTATCTCAGTGAAACTGACAGTGAGAGCTGGCTTTGTATCTCAGTGAAACTGACAGTTGGAGCAAGGCTTTGTATCTCAGTTAAACTGACAGTGGGAGCTAGGCTTTGTATCTCAGTGAAGATACAGTGAGAGTTAGGCTTTGTTACTCAGTGAAACTCACATTGAGATCTAGGCTTTGTATTTCAGTGAAACTGACAGTGAGAGCTAGGCTTTGTTTCTCAATGGAACTGACAGTGGGAGCTAGGCTTTTTATCACAATGAAACTGACAGTGAGAGCTAGGCTTTATATCTCAGTGAAACCGACAGTAAGAGCTAGTTTTTGTATCTCGGTGAAACTGACAAAGAGAGCTAGGCTTTGTATTTCAGTGAAACCGACAGTGACAGCTAGGCTTCGTATCTCAGTGAAACCGACAGTGACAGCTAGGCTTTATATTTCAATGGAACCGACAGTAAGAGCTTGGCTTTGTTTCTCAGTGAAAACCGACAGTCGGAGCTAGGATTTGTATCCCAGTGACATTGACAATGAGAGTTAGACTTTGTGTTTTAGTGAAACTTACAGTAAGAGCTAGGCTTTGTATTTCAGTGAAACTGACAGTGAGAGCTTGGCTTTGTATGTCAGTGAAACTGACAGTGAGAGCTAGGCTTTTTATCACAGTGAAACTTACAGTGAGAGCTAGTCTTTGTATTTCAGTGAAACTGACAGTGAGAGCTTGGCTTTGTATGTCAGTGAAACTGACAGTGAGAGCTAGGCTTTTTATCACAGTGAAACTTACAGTGAGAGCTAGTCTTTGTATTTCAGTGAAATTGACAGTGAGAGCTTGGCTTTGTATGTCAGTGAAACTGACAGTGAGAGCTAGGCTTTTTATCACAGTGAAACTTACAGTGAGAGCTAGTCTTTGTATATCTAAATGAAACTGACAGTGAGAGCTAGTCTTTGTATATCTCAATGAAACTGACAGTGAGTGCTAGGCTTTGTATATCTCAATAAAACCGACAGTGAAAGCAAGGATTTGAATATCTCAATTACATTGACAGTGAGATCTAGGCTTTGTATATCTAAATGAAACCGACAATGAGTGCTAGGATTTGTATATCTCTATGAAACCGACAGTGAGAGCAAGGCTTTGTATCTGAATGAAACCGAGAGTGAGAGCTAGACTTTGTTTCTGAATGAAACCGACAGTGAGAGCTAGACTTTGTTTTTGAATGAAACTGACAGTGAGAGCTAGACTTTGTATCTGAATGAAACCGAGAGTGAGAGCTAGGCTTTGTTTCTGAATGAAACCGACAGTGAGAGCTAGACTTTGTATCTGAATGAAACCGACAGTGAGTGCTAGGCTTTGTTTTTGAATGAAACTGACAGTGAGAGCTAGACTTTGTATCTGAATGAAACCGAGAGTGAGAGCTAGGCTTTGTTTCTGAATGAAACCGACAGTTGGAGCTAGGCTTTATATCTCAATGAAACTGACAGTGAGAGCTAGACTTTGTATCTGAATGAAACCGACAGTTGGAGCTAGACTTTGTATCTGAATGAAACTGACAGTGAGAGCTAGACTTTGTATCTGAATGAAACTGACAGTGAGAGCTAGACTTTGTATCTGAATGAAACTGACAGTGAGAGCTAGACTTTGTATCTGAATGAAACTGACAGTGAGAGCTAGACTTTGTATCTGAATGAAACTGACAGTGAGAGCTAGACTTTGTATCTGAATGAAACCGACAGTGAGAGCTAGGCTTTGTATCTGAATGAAACCGACAGTGAGAGCTAGGCTTTGTTTCTGAATGAAACCGACTGTGAAAGCTAGACTTTGTATCTGAATGAAACTGACAGTGAGAGCTGGACTTTATATCTGAATGGAGCCGACAGTGAGAGTTAGGCTTTGTTTCTCAATGAAACTGACAGTGAGAGCTAGGCTTTGTTTCTGAATGAAACTGACAGTGAGAGCTAGGCTTTGTATCTGCATGAAACCGACAGTGAAAGCTAGACTTTGTATCTGAATGAAACCGACAGTGAGAGCTGGGCTTTGTTTCTGAATGAAGCCGACAGTGAAAGCTAGGTTTTGTATCTGCATGAAACCGACAGTGAGAGCTAGACTTTGTATCTGAATGAAACCGACAGTGAGAGCTAGGCTTTGTTTCTGAATGAAACAGACAGTGAGAGCTAGGCTTTGTATCTGAATGAAACCGACAGTGAGAGCTAGGCTTTGTTTCTGAATGAAACCGACTGTGAGAGCTAGGCTTTGTTTCTGAATGAAATCGACTGTGAGAGCTAGGCTTTGTATCTGAATGAAACCGACAGTGAGAGCTAGGCTTTGTTTCTGAATGAAACCGACTGTGGGAGCTGGACTTTATATCTCAGTAATATTGGACGCAACTGTGGTCGTAACCTTATTTTTCAAAACTCAAAAAGTCTCATTAAGGGACTTTATCATGTGGTTAGTTGAAAAGGTTTGGGTAATGGAAGAAGTTAAAACACTTATTATGTCGTCATCAGACTTAAATCCAGAGATCAAGAAAGTGTTAATGATTTCTTGATCATATAGCTGAAAAGCGTCAGTGATGAATTTGCCCATGCTTTGATTCTCAAAGGTGTATCTGAATCTTGTTATTGGAGTACAGTCGAAACCCGTTTGCTCGAAATCGCTTAGCTCGATTTCCTTGTTGGCTCGAACTTTATATCAAGCCCCGATTTTGGCCGATCCCTGGGATATCGAGCTAACGGGTTTCAACTGTAAATCGAAAAGAACTATAAAGTGACTTAATTCGACCATGTTGAGCTAGAAGAAGAAAAGTCGCGGTATTCCCATAGCATTTGTGTCAGTGGCGACGGCATTGTCGTTATTGTGGAAAAGACTCTTTAAACTTGGTCATAACTCGAATACCATAAACTATATTCAAATGCAACTTAGTACACATGTAGCCAGACACGACACACACATGTTAAGCAAGGTCCATAACTCTGACGTTTATCATAATTGGGTTATTTTCTTTATTTGACTGAGAAAAAGAAATCAACAGCAGCGGCGCTCTTGTTAATGCGTTGTCTCCAACAAGCGAGCATTTAAACGCTCGCCGATTTCAATAAAGGTTTCAAAACCATGGCTTTATTAACCTCAGTGGGTTTAAAGGCTTCAAGTCATCTTTACGTTTGTCATAAAACTTTTGTAAGCAAAAGTCAACAGTAAAGGTCAGATTGGAGTGATCGCTTTTAAAGTATTTTATTCTAATCCAGGACTTAAGTGTGTTTAATTCAATGAAAAGCGTGTTTATTTAGTCCGGTGTCTTTCCAATAATGTATCAACCGTCATTGTAGACTATATCTATAGACACTCGTTAATTATTTATACTAAACTAACTCCATATATATAATGTTTCATTTCTTCAATGTCGAGTTTACCTGAGGTTCAATATTAATTAACGCATATACGGTATATACATGTATCCTTATTGTATAATGGTAACTTCAGTCGAAACCCGTTGGCTCGAACTCGCTTGGCTCGAATTCTTCGTTGGCTCGAACTTGATTTTGAGGACCGATTTCTTTATACTTAAAGCTATCAATCCCGCTTGGCTCGAATTTTTCGACGCTCGAAGTTTTTACGCCTGACCCTTGGAGTTCGAGCCAACGGGGTTCGACTGTATGCAGAGTTCATATATTTAAGCAGATTGTCTCTTAATACCTATATACATAAACGAAATCGATACCTTCAAATTCTAAATTTCCCTGCCCTTGGCTTTATGGGATGACAAAATCTACATAAGCTAAAATATTTGAAGACCTATTTAAATAATTATAGACCTCTTCAAATTATTTGAAGAGCTCTTTATATCAATTGAAGACCTTTTTAATTGATTTAAAGGATGTCCCTATTCTTGTGTTGCTAGCATATTTATTATAAACGTATTTCTTGCTAAAATTCAAATGTTGTCCCATTAATTGAATCAGACAGCTCTTTAAATCAATCAAAGAGAACTCTAATATAGTGCAACAAATGATTTGGTTGTCCGGTTAGCGCAGTGGTTAGCGCACTCGCTTCTCACCAAGGCGACCCGGGTTCGATTCCCGGCTTTGGTGCATGTGAGTTTGGTATGTGGTCACCAAGCCGGACAAGTGGGTTTTCTCCGGGTTCTCCGGTTTCCCCCACAACACAAGACCACACTCTCGCGTAAAATCGTGCCAACGAGAGTGATTAAAATAATGTTGTAATAACTTGTTTCACAATCGTTGTAACATAAATATGTGTAAACTAAATGATGTGTAGATAACTCTAATTCTTACACATCCGTACTTTTCCGTAATCCATAATCAATATGATGAAGCTCTTATTCGATTGTTGAGCTCTTTCATTCAATTGTTGACAGCATTAATTAAGCTAAATTTAAAACAATATCATGTATAATAATGATTTGGAGATATCTCCAATTGAATTAGAGAGCTCCCCAAGTAATTTAGAGAGATCTCTAATTCAATTGATGATTTCATTTATTCGATTGGAGCTTTCAACAATTGATTTGAAGGGGACAATAATTATTAGAAGAACTCTTAAAATATTTCAGTTTATGTTTATTTTGGCGTTTTATCATCCTCGGATGGCGTTTTATATCGCTTAGCGGTGTTTTCGATCGATTGTCAAATTCTTATTTAGTTTAAACATTGTATATTTTACAACGATTGTGAAGAAAAACTATGATAGCTTATACTAAGTCACTCTCGTTGGCACGATGTTGCGCGAGAGTGTGGTCTTGTGTTGTGGGTGAAACCGGAGTACCCGGGGAACCCACTTGTCCGGCTTGGTGGCCACAAACCAAACTCACATGCGGCCTGGCCGGGAATCGAACCCGGGTCGCCTTGGTAAGAAGCGAGTGCGCTAACCACTGCGCTAACCGGACAACCAAAACAGTGCACCTATTAACCAATTGCCCCGATCACCAATCAACAGAGTGGAATCACATCCAGGTCCTTAAACCCACACTAATCCCCCCCTCTCGATTCCGCTCAATCAAACCCGTTCCCTAACTCCATCCCACCCGTTCCTCACGCGAGCCCCATAATAAGGCAATAAACTCGTTTTCAAATACAACCATCGATATTAAGCAGACATTGATTAAATGACGAGAAAAGAAAACAAACTTTTATTATGGTCCATAATTTGATAACATTGTGAGAGGCTGTTTTAATGACCAGCCGCTGTTTATGCTGGTATTGAAATAATAATAACGGAAGCTCTTTAAGGCTTTAATTTCCTATATGGGAGTATTAAATGTAATCAAGCCATCATTAGGCTGTATAAAGATTGAAGCAAATCTTGCAACAACATATTTAAAGGCGCACAGTATAGGTTTATGCAAAACAAAATGATTTTAATGCATTGCTATGTTTATCTCTATTGATTTTAATTATCGAAACAAAAAAAATAAATGATATGTGTACAAATAATAATGACATGAGTCTTTATAAAAAAAATGTTTTTTTTTAATTAATGGCTACCTGGCCACAAAATCCCAAGTTCAAAAAGCGCTTAAATGTCGCAATTATTTTTTTTATCTGTACTATAATTATACGCCTTTTTTGTTTTGATCATCAAAGTCAATTGATAAAAATAAAAAATATATATATTTAAAGAAACATAAAAATATATTAAAATTAAAAAATAATGTTTTGCATCAATTTATACTGTGTCCCTTTAATATCAGAATGGGGAATAAAACTGTTGGGTGTTTGGTTCATACTTGGCCCACAAATTAATAGTAATATACACAGATCGATATTGTGGGCAAATGTTTCAATTTGTTCTTAAGTTTGACACGTTCTGGGAAATATGTAAGAACATTGTTGAGAATATACATTATGGAAGTTAATAATTGCAACTCAAATAACTTGACGCTTCATTGAATGTTAATATCTCAAATTGTTCAATGCGTCCGTGACACTTTCTCTGAATTTTAATGAGAACATTTCTGAGAATATTTTTTATGGAAATTAATAATTGCAATTCAATTAAGTGTTTGATGCGCCAATAACATTTCTTTTAAAATATGGGATATTTTCTGAGAATATTTGTTAATGGAATTTAATAATTGCAATTCAATAAATTTTGACACTTTATTGAATGTGGATAAGTGTTTAATGGCACCATATGTATGTATTTTTGTTATTCCAATGGCATGTCTATAGACACATTATTATAAAACAAACATGACTGAATGTACTTTGAGAAAAAATGAAAATATTGAAATGAAAAGTAATAGTTAAATTCCATTCATATTGATCGACTTGCTGACTTCCGAAGACAAATAATAAAAAAGAGAGTTCATAAAGCTTGTACATTTATACAAATTGAATCAATTTTAATAACTATTGATACAAATCGAATCATCAGCTAATCAATCGAATTTGATTGACTCAATGATTGACTCAAACAGCGTTTTATACTTGATGAACCAAATGCTTTGTATTCAAGCGATCGTTTCATTTTATAATTATTCGATTAATTTGTTCTGAATATCAGCTATCGAATTTCAATTTCACTTTGTGTATCCAAAAGTTTATTGAAATGTTCCTTTATTGTTATAACCAGATATATAATCTTGGTACATCTTAACAAAACATTACATTTGATTTAGTCCAGTGTACTTCATTTTGAGAACTTACTCAAATCGAACTAAACATCTCCCTAAGTCAGACTAAATCTTTATATGATTTTCAATTAAAAATTTCTTGGAGAAAGTCTACTGTGAAGCTTATGTGAACATATACTACTTCAGATATTACAAAACATATATAAAAGGATAGTGATTCAACGTATAATCTTTGGATGAGCTCTATATTTTTAAGTTGAGATTGAAAATTAGGATTTATGATATCGAAAAAGGGGAAAAAAGTGATTAATACATAAGTTTTGGATGAGGTGTGTTTAAGTGGAGTTGAGTTGTGTTGTCGTGCTTAAAAACACAACAATGTCTGCAGGGAACCGATGGAAAACGATCAGGTATTGAATTGTTTTATCTTGAACATATATATATTGTATATTATCTATACATATTTCATTTCAGCTCGAGTACATATGAATTACTCCCTAGTCCGCTCCTTGAACTTATATAATCCAGAAGGCAGAATCGGTTAGAGATGATGGACTCGTTTTATATTATTGTATATTAAAAACAACAATAATAGTAATAATAACAATAATAATAATAATAATAATAATAATAATAATAATAATAATAATAATAATAATAATAATAATAGCAGTAGTTGTAGTAGTAATAGCAGTAGCGGAAGCAGAAGTAGCAGTAGCAGTAGCAGAAGCAGTAGCAGCAGTAGTAGTAGCATAAGCCGTAGCAGTAGCAGTAGAAGTAACAGTAGCAGTAGAGCCGTAGCAGTAGCATAAGCCTTAGCAATAGCTGTAGCAGTAGCGGAAGCAGAAAGAGCAGTAGCAGTAACAGCAGCAGCAGTAGCAGTATCAGTAGCAGCAGCAGTAGCATAAGCCGTAGCAGTAGCAGCAGTAGAAGCAGTAGCATAAGCCGTAGCCGTAGCAGTAGCGGAAGCAGAAAGAGCAGTAGCAGTAACAGCAGCGGCAGTAGCAGTATCAGTAGCAGCAGCAGTAGCATAAGCCGTAGCAGTAGCAGCAGTAGAAGCAGTAGCATAAGCCGTAGCCGTAGCAGTAGCGGAAGCAGAAAGAGCAGTAGCAGTATCAGTAGCAGCAGCAGCAGCAGCAGCAGCAGCAGCAGTAGCAGTAGCAGTAGCAGCAGCAGTAGCAGCAGTAGCATAAGCCGTAGCCGTAGCAGTAGCGGAAGCAGAAGGAGAAGTAGCAGTAGCATAAGCCGTAGCCGTAGCAGTAGCAGTAGCGGAAGCATAAGGAGCAGTAGCAGTAGCAGTAACAGTGGTAGTAGTTGATCGTTATTATTATTATTATAATTATTATTATTTTATTTAAGTATTTCACCATCCTTGACTAATACTGCCACCTATGGTAGTTTTCGGGACACCAAGGGAGCCTACCCTAGGTGGCTCTCGAACCCATGGCTCATTAGATGAAAGGTGATGTGGTGCTGTGTATCACTGGCCCACTTTATTTGTCTGTCTTTGATGTATAAATTTAAGAGCCGACATGGCCGATGAAAGATAAAGTCATGTCATAAAACATCGGTTAAAATCTAAAAAAAAATGCATTTATTTCTGAAACTCTGTATGCATAAGTGTAACCTGTATAACAGATTTGAATTCTTTTTAATTAAGCTGCATAATATTTCATAACTAGAAAGTCATGTTTTCCACATTATCTGAGTTATTTCTTGTAAATACTATAAACATATAACAAACAGTCACGAACAAAAAAAAATTAACACCGCTAAGTGAAATCAAAAAGTATTTACGACTTCAAGCCTTATATCTGTAACCAGGTTTTAATAGCGTCAGAGGTTGAAAATCTTAACTTTCGGCAAAAAAAAATCTAATAATTGCTGTCATATTTTTAATTGTATTATTACACCAACGATGTTCTTCAAGTGGCGACTTATCCGTGTTACAAGCAGTAAGCTTACAATTACACCTTCAATTTATTTTTTTGATATCTGGTCTTATACAATATGTAATAGAGTGCATCCCTCTAAAGTTCCACAGGTGCTCTATTGATCAAAACACTTATCGCGTCTTAAGACACGAAATGAAGCTATATTACGACACATGGCGCTCTTGGGGACCGCTTCGATAAAGGGATTTATCGTGACTTCAATAATCTTATATCTGTATAAACGTCATAGTTGGGTTTTTTTGTTGTTGTTTTTTATTTCCATATCTCTGTGTTCATTTCTAATATAGGCTAACGTTAAGTTTACTCAAATATATAGCAAAATAAGGAAACTGTGGCACTTATCAATGGCGGATTCAAACGTATGCGCCCCCGGCGTCCCCCCCCCCACCTAAAATCGTCCAAGTTTACACACCCGCAAACATTTTAAACCAAATAATTTGGGTTTTGAGGAAGAGGCGCAAGTCAAAAGGTTACGCCCCCAAGGTTACGCCCCATCTAACACCAAATCCTGCGCCGCCCCTGCTAATAGGATTTCAATTTACGACTAAAATCGGCCAAGATCTTTATTGAACTGTCATCCTGTCGCAGAGAGCAGTGTGTCGATTATGCACCAGTCAATTGTAACCACGGCCCAGCAGTTCGGTGCATTTAAGTAGCACATTATTAATGAGACTATCTCAAATAGTCCGTGTTGGTGACTCCGATGATGGTGTTAACGGTGTGTTTAAATTGAGTTATTTCTTCCATTTATTACTATGAACAAATACTAAACAGTAACTGAATTAAACATATTGGTATTGAAATTTTTAAACTCAGGCATAAATTTACTCAATTTCCAACAGCGTTTAAAAGCACTGGCGGATTTTGAGGGGGCGCAGTATTTATCAATATGGGAGAAAAAAGAAATAAGATACTCTCGTAATGCACTATGTCCGACTACAAATTGTAAAAAATTCTTGAGGGAGTAGCCCTTAATCCCCATGCAAACAGTTTATGCCATATACTTTCGGTTTTAAAGGAGGGGCTCATGTCAAAAGGTTGCGCCCTTCAGTTACGCCCCCTCTTATATCAATTTCTGAACCGCCCCTGTAAAGGTGTCCTTCAAAACGTTTATGTGTCGGGAACTCTATGTGGCGTAACGTATCAGTATTTCCAGCTTACAATGCTATAAGATAGTATTTTCATTTTAATATAACCCTAAGCATAATCTCAAAAAATTAAACTGCATTGTAAGAGATCTGTAAATGCGATTTAATAAAGTAAAAATATAACTTACACACGTAATGATACAGTATAAGCGATGTTCGTACTTTTAATCTATGAAAATGCATTCCATAAATGCTTTATGTATCGCATTGGTCTCAATGCGACAAATGCCGCCGCAGCCGTCGATATCATAATTCCCGGCACCGCTGGACTAAGGTAACTGTGGTTAGGATGACGTTACATACAAATACCGATTTTTTTTATCATACCTTAATTGATCCGAATTCCCGTGCATTTTGGTCCAAGTGAGAATATGCTGCCGCGGCCGTCTATATTATGACTCCCAAGAGCGCTTGTCTTCAGATATTGATATTCAGGTTGGGATGACGTTCTATATACAAATACCGAAGGTTTTTAGAATACTTTGATCCGAATTCCCGTGCGTTTTAAAATGATTTGTCATGAATATACAGCATAACATCAAGCATTTTGTTGATAAAAAATATTAACATCTAAAGAACTCTTCAATGTTGAAGAAAAGCTATCCTTACTGGACAGCCAAACAAAACAATTATAATTTGTTCAACCAACATCCATATATCAAGTAATAAAAATGTGTTTATATCTTTATAACTGATCCTTGTTCCCGTTTTTATGGAGAAATTCTTATTGTTGTAAGAAATTCAACAAAGGTTCACAACCTTTGACAGGTTTGTCACAATAAATGCTTCATTTCAATAACATTGCCATTGTTAGTTATACCTTAAATGATTATTGAATTGTTAAATACATTGTTAAATATTCCGTTGACCATGTCTTAGTTTACTTCTAAGTCATTTAAAATACGAAAGATATATACATTTGGGAAACAACTTGATTGTGGTGCATTATAATACATAAATTAGCAATTGTAAAAAAATGGCCATGGAACGCGCATCGAGTTTACTACGGTATGGTTGTGTTTTTTGTGTGTGTTTTTCATTTAATTAAATATTTTTAAACAGATATAATACATGCATCTTAAGGTTTTGATTTCACTAAAGTATTTTACATATTTTTTAAATGAATATGACATATTTTGTAAGAATCCATCTCGTTTATTTTTGTTTTATTTTCTTTTATTGTATTTTATAATTTTCGTTATTGTTTCACTTAATATACTTGATGGATTGCTTGAGTGATTAATTAATAATATAAACATATTTAGTTAGTGATGGCCATAAAAATAAGTACTAGAATGAGTAAGTAGTCGAACCGTAGTAGTGCTTGAGTGGGTGGGTGGGTTGGTGTATATATGAAAATGACTGAGTTGAAATTGGCAGGACGAGTGACCAAATGACTGCTTTACTGGCCGAGTGACTTACTGGCTCAGTGACATGCCTTTCAACCTACTTATACGTACCGACCGAACTACTGACCGATTTGCTGACAACATTTTGCTTCATAACGACCCCCTTCGAAGAAGTGGGGGTATATTGCGCACATGTCGGTCCTTCGGTTGTTCGATTGATAACTAGAATACGTTTGGGCTTAAGGAACTCAAACTTGGTAGAGAGGTTGGTCACGACCAGCAGATGTCCCCTATCAGAAGGTCTGAGGTCATAGTATCGGTAACCGGCTTCGGCACAAAAAAGCTTGTCCGGTTGATAACTAGATAATGATTTTTCACATGGTCCTCAAACTTGGTAGAGGGGCTGGTCATTACCATAAGGTGAACCCTATTGATTTTGAGTTCAGTACGTTGAAAGTCTCCATTTGGTAGCTACAGCATGTTTGATCCTACGGTTCTCAATTTTTCACCGGGAGGTTGGCCATGACCAGCAAATGATCTCTATTGATTATGAGCTCAGAAGGTCAAAGATCACGGTTGCAGAGACCTTGGACACAAAAAGCTTGTCCGATTGATAACTAGAGTATGCTTAATCCTTAAACTTGGTGGGGAAGTTGGACATGACGTGCAGATGACACCTATTGAATTTAGATCAGAGGTCAAAATCAGGGCCAGTGCATTGGCCTTTAACACAAACACCTAGTCCGACCAATATAAAGAGAACGCTCTAACATACGGTCCTCAAACTTTATTGAGAAATTAATTATGACCTTTAATTACCCCACATACATTTAATGTGAATTGACTACTTGGCTGTCATTTAGGGGGGCTGTGGGGGCTTGCAGGCGCGTAGCTATGATGCGTTTTTGCGTACAGTCAGCTACGCGCCTGGCATGCTTGTATAATTTATGTTTCACAAGCGCATATCTCTTGCGTTCTAACAATGGCTATTAGTCCGACAAGAGCCCGCCACTCGGGTTGTATTTGTAACGTGACTTTCACAGCTCTTGTTTCTATTCATTTTCATATATATGCATTTACACATATTCCTCTTTTTCGTTTGATCTTATTATATAGGCTACATTAATTTGATTAATTCATTAATTATTCTACTTTTTTGTAATGACTTATATATCTGAATTATAAAAACAAAATGATAATTAATGTGTTATGCTGTCAGGTTCATTCTTGTGGACATTTAATTTCAACGTTAATGTATATATATCCTATCTGCCGGCCAAAATCTGGTAGCTATTCCTATAGAAATATTGCACACAGATTCTTCACTATGACATTTAAATATTACACAATATTGGTAGAATCTGACCATGTAATTGAGCGCACCTGTTTGTGTTGCTACGGATTGAAGATAAAGTAGTCCACATTGAGTTGCGCAATAATTGTTTAACTAGTTGTATTTTATCGATGTTTTTAATATTCCATGAACATAAATTTGATCACATTTTATTGTATTTAAGGTTAAAATGAATATGTGATACGGAATGGTCCTTAAATGGTCTGATAAGAGTGCGATTCTTATAGAACTCGATTGTTTGCAATAGCTTCCGGATTGGAAGAAGTTAGGCCAAATGTAAACAACATTTTGTAAGAAGATTCAGTGAATTTTGCATGTAGGTTCAAGGTTATATTGCCCCTAATATCATACGCTTCTAAAAGCCTTGTATGTTAATATAATTTACCTGGTATATGTTAATTATTTTCTTCAATTTGTACATAAATATTTGCTTTATTCTTTTTATAATGATAATCAGTGACCATGAATTGGCTTCATTTTTTCCAGATGACTAGATACTGAGATAATCTTTTATTATTAAAGAAGTTTATGCCAATGCAACCATTGCTTATCTTATTTAAATAATTTACATTGACGGATAAACATACATGATGTAATTATATGTTTTTAAAGGGCTCATCTAAAAGGTGTTGTTTTTTTCCAAACATGGTGTGAAAAGCCTTCCTAAAAGCTGCGTGCACATACCATCATAAGTCTAGACTATAAGACTTTATTCCAAGGATTCCACCCCATCCCCTGATCGAATTTCCATTGAAAAACTAGTTTAAAAAAGGTTTATGATGTTATAATTTGAACCTGTACCATTTATTTATTACTGCCAGGAGCATTTCAAATTATTGTGAATCACTTGTTTTGCTACATATTTTCTGGCAATATACAAAGAAAGACCTGAGGTTCAATGACTGGCAAAAGTTGACTTGTGTAAATAAATTGCCGCTCAAATTAGCGAAACTGCAGTGTAACTGTAACTGATATATTAAAATTATATGCTTCAGACACTTTTCATTAAGTGGCTTGTCGAGCCAATGTTTATGGTAGAGAATTGTTTTTTTATTAATGTCAAACTGTATACTTCTGTGGTGTCAGTCGTATAGGGCACTTCCAACCGCCTCACCCATGAGTTAGCTTTAATGACGACACGGTTGGGTGTTGACTGTGGGTCGAAAGGTATGGGATTCAAATCCCCATTCAGGCATACACTCTTTCTTTCACTTTACTCTCATAATAAAACATTTTTATATTAAATGAATTTCGACAGGCATTCTGTTCTTTTAGTCATATCTACATGTACATGTTGGTCAGTGGATACTGCCAATCTCTATCTCAAGAGTAAGAAGAAGGTGCACCTCATAGAATGATAGAACATGAGGATTCTTTTCTTAGATTAAGACAGAAAAGCATAGCAGTGATAAACAGTATATTTGTTCATATTTTTTAGTTTGGCTTCAAAAGTCAAGATGGGAAAAAAAGTTGAGAAGGGTGGAAATAAGGACAAGAACCCGTCAGCCACCAACCAGGATGAAGTCGACTCAAACAGGGCTCTAGGTAATGTATTCTTATATTTTGTGGTAATCTATTTCCACTACGGTTACCATATCTTTCCTTATGAACGTCAGTGGTCGAAATGAATACAAGCCCGCAAGCCCTGCACTGGTAAAATGTCTTCCAGGCTTGTTAAAACTCTGAATTTTACATAACAGGGCTTGTTAATTTTTTTTATGCCAAGCAATAGTATAAGAATTTGTGCTTGTTTATCCTAAAGTCTGATTTTGATGACTGAAACGTGCATGCTGTAAAAGAATAGGGGGATCAAACTTGCAACCATCAGGACTATTTGGACAAGTACTTTATTTTGTACTTCGTTGTTGAGACCAACACTGGGATATCATGGCTGTAACAGTCCAACATTTGTTAAATTGGCACACACTGACTGTTATCATTTGTTCTCTAATAACTCCCTGTATTTGATAATGTAAATATTAAGTAATGCAACAGACTTTTCAATGGGAATGTTATCTAATTCTTAATTTTATGACTGCTCCAAGACTAAGTTATAACTTTATTTATTTACGGCATAGATTCAGAAATTGAAGAAGATTCTTTTCCTGTTGATGGTAAGATCATTATCTGTTCACAGATGCTGTTGTATGTTAATAATGTTTACAGTTACGTTATTTCACCAGGTGCCAACCAGTGTTAAAAGGCAAAATGTTTGACACATCCTTTTGGATTTTTACACAGATATATACAGTATTGTTCATTTCATATATAATATTTTCCCATGGTTTTAATTCTTCATTTGTCATGAATTTATTCCATTTAATGTTTTGCAGATCACATTTTTGGCTGATGATAGATTATATGTTTTAGATGTAATTAGCGCCCACTTATATAAA
Source organism: Mya arenaria (assembly GCF_026914265.1). NCBI lineage: Eukaryota > Metazoa > Mollusca > Bivalvia > Myida > Myidae > Mya > Mya arenaria. Next base: position 44,435,774 of record NC_069130.1, on the reverse strand, counting down.
TGGAACACAAAAAATAAAAACATTTTTAATATCCTGTGAAAAGCATGTTTTTGTTGTCAAATAAAATATTTATTGTAGAAAATTTCGTTTTAATATGAGATACATGTATGTATGTGTAAAATAGTTTATATAAATAATATGGTAAAATAATAGTCTAAGAATTTTACTAGTTTATCAAGATGGCTTATTAAAGATGATGGTTTATTAAAACTGCACTCTCACAGATTGAACATTTTTACAACTTTTTAATTTTTTGTCTTGGAATAAGCAAATTTATTAGGAACTTTTCAAGAAGCCTTATTCATACAAGAGTTATTTTTTATTATTCCTTGATATCATGAAATAATCTCACTGCAGCAGAAAATACCCATGTTACTTTGTAAGTGATCCCCTGCTTAAAAATCAAATAGTGAGCTTATTGGGGTTTTTTCAGAGCCCTATGTGTGCACCGGCAACTTCACAGCTGACTTCACTGAGTTATGTCGTCGTGCAAATCTTGCATACACACCCCCAGTTGTGCCCCGCCCTAAGCCGCCTGCCCCTGTTACCCAGCAGGAGGCAAGCCCAGTCAAGGGCGGGAAAGACAAAGGGAAGCAATCCGCCTCACAACCAGAACCTGAGCCCGAGGAAAACCCAGAAGAAGGTTTGAATTAATTATTCTAGTTTATACTAATTTTTTTTAACTCAATTGTGATAAAAGCTGATACCTTATAAAATCTCTTGAGTCCATTATCTGGGTAGAAACCAGTACCCAGGTGTCCGTTTTTAGAGGCCGCGAGAAAGTACACCGTGTGGGGATCAAACCCACAACCTCTTGGGTGAGAGGAAATACCTATACCACTAGACCACACTCACCATAATTACTGTTGTTCTCCCTTGGGTATGCCTTGAAGTCCCAAAGGTACTAATGGAAAGAAAATCCAGTCTCATATTTTGCCTGTGAAATTAACATGTTACAAACCATTTGTCCTGCGAATGATCTGATCCTAGTGTGTTATCTTCAGTAAATTTAGGTACCGGTAGTCATTTTATTTTAGAAATCAATGTATTGATTGTAAGAAATCAATAATGTTTTGTTACAACATGCAATAAAATTCATACATTTTTCCAGAATCAGGGGATGCCCCACCCAAGACATATACAATGAAGGATAAGTTTGAATACTTCAAGCCTTGTGTTCAGGTTGAAATGGAGGAAAAACATGAGATTGTCACTGAGGTCTTCATAAGAGGTATGTGTATTTTGAGGGCTGGAAATACCCAAGCTGTCTTTTATATCTTTATTTACGGTAAACTTTATTTTCATCAGCGGAGTCCTGTAAAATTAAGATTTTCAGATAAAACTTCATTGTCGTTTGAGCCCAAATTGCCTTATTCCTCTTAAAGTAGGGTTTAGTTCTTAATTTTTAATTACAGGGCTTGTCCCTGTAGTATTCATTGTATTATAAGTACACATGTCAATATTGTAAGTACCGTATCCACATGTTTAGTAAGTGATATTTCTCAGCTGAAAAAAATTGTTGATTTGGGTCTCTTTTTTCGTCATAAAAAATGACAATTCATGGCATCTGGTTCATGTGCCTTTGTTTGAGCTATTGCAGTCTTTTTGTGCTTTTAATTATTATTTATGACAGGTTATTTCATGCTTTTCGATGAAATATGGAGTTTTATCAGTGAAATAACAACAGATAAAATATCAATTCGATATTTTCACTGCAAACTATGGAGTGAAAATATCAACTTTGAGAACTACTGTAAAGAAACATTGTAAGCGATATGTCTCAAGCTCAGAAAAGTAAGGTGCCTGTCCATGTATCAAACCAGGGAACCCCTTTGCTTCCAAGTCACACACCTTACCAACTAAGCTAACCGGCCCAGGTAACTAACATACTAGCTGACTTGTGCAAGTCAGTATCATGACACGTACTTCTGTTTAACCCAGGTTGGAAGATCGACACACAGATGATGGATATTTTCACCCAGTGCTGGCCCACCATGGACAAACTTAACTCCATTAAGTAAGCATAAATGACAGACTTTATTTGAACTTGGGCTTCAATTTTGACTTGAAATATTAAGTCAACATGCATTTTGAAAACTCCTAACCCACTGATTGAATTACAATCAAATTTAGGAACATCTTTCAAAAATATTTGTTGGTGTTTTTATTTGCTTGCCCAAATCAATATATATTACTGGTGTAATTTCCACTCTGGTGATGTCACATCATAGCAAGTATCTTTGTGTGATGTTATGATGATGTCATAAAACAAATCAGTGTTCCAATAAAATTTATTATGTAATTTAATGTTTTTCAAATGATTTAAACCAGTAAATGATAAAATAGAAGGGTTATTAAAGGGTTATTATTGTTTTATTTTGTTGGAAGAGTTTAAACATACTCTCATGCAATTATATTTTTTTTCAAATCTGAATCTGCAAATCTGCACACAAGTCGAATAAAACATCTTGTATCAAAATTTAGAACTAATAACCCTGTTTAACAATTCACATACTTCTAGTTCTGAATATAAAATATCCCTCTGGTTCATAACTGTTGTTCTTCTACATTTCAGCCTATGGAATACAGGATTGACGAGTGAAACCTTACATAAGCTGGCAAACATCCTTCCTCAGTGTGCTAACCTCAAGTAAGTCATTACAGTGGTTGCAAAACAAGTGTTTAACTACATGTACTTCTATGTGAAGCTTTACAAGGATGGGAATGGTCTAGTTATATAGGATTTGCTTCTTATCCAAGAGGTTGTGGGTTCGAACTCTGCCACGGTTAGAGTGATCTAGTCATATTGATGAATGCCTCTCACCCAAGAGGTTGCAGGTTTGAACTCTGCCAGAATGAGAGTCTTCTGGTATAGTCATTTTTCTCACCCAAGGGGTTGTGAGTTTGAATTCTGCCATTGTCTGAGTGATCTTGTAGTATAGCTGTTTGTCTCTCACCTAAGTGGTTGTAGGTTTGAACACTGCCAGATTGAGGGTGGTCTTGTGGTAAATGTGTTTGCCTCTCACAGAAGAGGTTGTGGGTTAGATCTCCACCAAGGCAACTTTCTCGTGGTTCTCAAAATGGACACCAGTCCTCAATTTCTTGAAAAAATCTAAGTGTGTAAACTTAATAACTTGCCCCAAAAGGGTAATGGGCTCATCTTGAAGCAGGTAACCTGAAACCCATTTCTTTGAACTTTCTGCTCTGACAGCTTAGTTAAAACAACATGATTGCCTTTTCAGCCGTTTGGGTTAAAAGGAAGCTCTTACTGGCTTTTTACCCTGGTCATGGACTCAAGTGTGATTCTATAAACTACATGTATCAGCTTTTGACACAATTGAGCTAATGACCATTTCTTTGTTGTTACAGAAATCTGACATTGGATGGAAACACAGCAGAAGAGGAGAACTGGTATGAACTCATCACAGAAGAAAGCCTGTAAGTTCAAAGGGTTTCATTCTAATAATTTACATTAGTACAAGTACAGTCAACACTCGTTGGCTCGATATCCTCGTTGGCTCAACTTGATTAAAAGGACCGATTTATTTTTGCTTTATATAAAATTTAATTGGATGGCTCAATTTCGTGTGGGTATATTTTTCTCCATGCTCGATATTAAGAATTTTACACTTTGTTCTCCTTCAAGCAGCTTGGCTTAATGTCAGTTTCGTCATTTTATACAAATTATTATCAGTATTTCCATTCCTTCAGGATCCAGAATCTATCCCTGCGCCACTGCAACATAACGGACAAGGGAGCTGTTATGATTGGCCGATGTCTAGGAAGTGCCAAACGAGGAAACAAACAACTCCTATCTCTCAATCTTAGTAACAACAAAATAGGAGATGAGGGAATCAGAGAAATCGCCCAGGTAACAGACGGCCATTTCATCAAGAATCTTAGGAGTTGGGCTGGTATCATTTGCAAAACTTCTTAGGCAATTTTTTAGCTAAGTCTGTTTCATAAAATGTTCATTGTCAAACTTAAAGCTGCACTCTCACAGATTGAATGTTTTGACAACTTTTTTATTATTTGTCTTGGAATGAGCCAATTTATTTGAAGATATACTTGTAAACTAGTCATATAAGACGGTTGACAAAAAATTAGATTGCAGATTTTTAAGTTTATGTTTTATGCACTTAGTTAGTATCAGTTTTAGCCATAAAACATTAATTTTGGAACAGAAATATGAAAATCTGCGATTTGATCATTTGTAAAGATTTATAATTGATAAAAAACAGTTAACATTTAATGCTTAATAAATTTTGTAAAATTAGTTTATAAAAAAAGTGATTAAAAGCGTGCATCAAGCCCTATTTGGAAATAATAATGGAATTGCTTTTATTTTTAAATATTTATGACAGTTGCATACTGTTGTTCTTTGTGTATTAACGAGAGAGATACTTGATTATTTTCAGGGTTTGCGGCTAAACCGAACTCTTCTCTCCCTGTCTCTAGCCAGCAATGAAGTAGGCGATAAAGGTGTCATCAAACTGTCTGAGGTTTAACATTTTAGATTATTACTAGACTAGGTCTCATTTTAAACAGAAGTTTTGTTTATTTGTTTGTTAGAGTAAATGACGGTCATTGTTGCTTGACCCTGCTCTGATGACATCAATACTTTTAGTATGTTACAAATGGGTGACACCTGGGAATTTTAGGTGACCACTTCGCCAAGTCACTCCTTCGGAAGAGCCCTCATGTTTAAAGGTCATAAGTGTCTGCAATTCTTAGTCAAATCCAGATTTAAGAATTTTCTTAGAGTTTTAGAAATGTAGCGAGATTCAAGGAAGTCCGGATGCTATACCCCTAGCTCTTTATGCATATACGTCCTTGTTCTTTAACAGGCTCGGTGTAATGCACCAATACAAAGGATATGCATATCCTGTGTTGAACCAGTACTGAGTAGTGATGTTCCGATGATCGATTATAATCGAAAATCGATTGGTTGGGCCTGAAATCGGCGACAATCGATTGTATTTGGTTATAATCGATCATCGAAAAAAAAAATTGAAAAAAAATATAAGTAGGTGTTCAGATGTTATCTTTAACAAAATGGCTGATGAAAGCCACAATGAGCAAGTAAAAATGAACTATTTTTTATATAACACTTAATAACTTTAATCATAGACATAACGTATATGCATCTAATGATTAAGAGTTTAATAATGTGCATGAATAAAACTTCACTTTAGGTTTTATCTAGTATTTAAAAAAAACGATTGTACTATCGATAATCAGTTACTTGAGTGGAACCGATTATCGATAGTAAAATTGGAACCGATTCCCAACACTAGTTTCTTGTGAAGATTAAATAACAACAAAACTGAGATAATTTGTGAAAATCAAAGAAATACACATTTTGTTGGGTGATTGCCGAATGATAAGGTTGCTCTACACAGTTCATGATTATGAACATTGACAATATTATTAGATTCTTTCTTCCTTCTTTTTGTTTTGCAATAAAAGATTAACTTATTGTACAACTTCAAAAAGTAGTATAATGGAATTCAGCAAAATTTCCACAAAAAATACTCATTTAAAAGGAAAGTTACAATGAAAGGAGAATTTTGCAGTTTGCCAGTTGTGACTCTGAACTTAGACTTGAGACTGGTTGTTATCATAGCACCAAAGCTTATGTTTCTTGTTCATCATTGTGACATGAAATAAATCTTGCCTTTATGCATCACGTCATTTCAGGTGTTATCCCGTTTTCCACTCACACACGAGGAAGTTGTAGAACGGCGGAAACAACAGTCTGACAGATCCTCACCAGACAGAAATAAATCGGTATAGTCTCTCTTGTGATGGTTGAAAAAAGTTTACTTGCAAAGTAACATGTTTTGTTTTTTTCGGTACAAGTTTTTCATTAGTCCATATGGGTTTTTATACTTTTATATTGAATGAAACCATTTTTCACACTCGAAAACAAATCAATATCAATAATTTGCTATGGCTAGAATAAAATTGACAATAAATAGTTGAAGGCTGGAATTATAAATAATTGGGTTTTCTCAATAGAAATAACATTGTACTGTTTTAATAGACACATGTTACTTCAGAAATGCTGAAATTATTCACCTCTTAAGTGAAGTTCAATTTTCTATAAATATTAAAGTTTTTATTTATACACACATGGGAAAACCCAAATTAAGTTTATTCCGATTTACATCTATAAATTGAATATATTTCAATATTTTTTTTACTAAATTCACATTATATATTGTAATTCACTTTGTATTTAACAATTATACCGGTAGCTTTAATTCAATTTTTACACTTGCTTTTACTTAAATGTTTTATATTAATTGCAAGCAAAAGACGTTTTGTTAACCATGTAAATGTGTTTCAATATTCATCAGTTTTGTTTAAGTGTTGTCTGTGGTTGTTTATGTTGTGCCAATGTTGGCTAAAATCATACTAAAACATTGTTGCTATTGGGGGTGGTTAGGTTTTAAAGGCGCACAATATGGGTTCATGCAAAACCAAATAATTATCTTAATGCATTATCATGTTTAACTCATTTGACTTGATCTAAACAAAAAATATGATTTTTGTACCTTGAAAAAAATACATCCCTTAAAAATATAAATGTTTTTTTTTTATTCAATAGCTATGTGGCCGCAGATTCCCCGTTAAAAAAAGCACCAAATTATCGCTAATAATTTTTATCTTTAAAATTGACTCATCTAATGTGTTTTTTTATTATTAGAAAAAAACAACTCTTCAAATAATGAAACCCTAACATTCATAAGACATCAAAGATATTGATTTCACAGTTTAATGATATATATTACGGGGTATTTTGTTAGACATTGGAAACAATATCGAAAAATCATCGAAATTTTGTTTATTTATATCAGCTCAACTGTGTGTTTTTTTTTCATGAATTATTAAAGTAATGTACTATTATTTCACATTTTAAAATAGCCGTCTGTAACCTCATCTCAAGGACGTGTTTCTGTAACTAAAAAACGGCATAAACATGTGAGTAATTTGGTTAAAAGGATTTTATGATTTTGAAGAAATTATAGGGATATGTGTGAAGTAAGATTTCAGAAAATATTGAATTGATTATTAGTTCTTGATGAAGACTTAAAATTCAACTGGTAAAAAACACTACTATTAAGATGGAGATTGTATTAGAAAAAAATGAAAAGATAAAGTCGTTAAAAATTGCAAAAAATGTATACAAATTTTGGACATTGCATGAATTTTTTAATTTAAATTTTTTTAATGATTTTTATTATACATGTATGTTTGTACTGTTATGTGGTGTCTGTTTTAATCATTTGTCATTACTGACATCTTATCCATTTTGTTCACCAGAATACCTTTTCTACGGAAAGACCTTAAAATAAGTGTCTGTGAATATGTACGAGAATCCGAATTCTGAAGAGGAACCAATGAAACTGCTTCACTTAATTATTCATGACTACCAGATTTTCTTAGCCAAATCGCCAACAGTACACAACAAAGCATTATATGATGCAGTAGTGCATCAAGGGTATCAGACAATGCCACAGTCATTGAAATTAGACTTTTGGATGAACAAGCCCGAATTCTTATACTATGGCTTGGCATAGAATTTTTGAACAAGCCCTGCTTTATAAAATCCAGAATTTGAGCAAGCCCGGAAGACATTTTATCAGTGCAGTGCTTCCGGGCTTGCGTTAATTTAGACCACTGATGCCACTTACAAGTGGTGCTCTCTCAGATTAAATTAAAGAGAGGAATTATTATTTTAAACTCTTCAGGCATCAAGCAGGGCATCTGCTATTGTCAGAATGCCATCGAAACTGAAAAATCGTCGAAAGTCTATTGTGAGTTTGAAGGTGAATAGGATAATTACGAAAACAAGAGAAAATCAGTCAGAATTGATTTACAAAGTCATATAAAAATTGATTTATACTTAATATTTACATTTTTTGTATAAAACTGAGAAAATAAGAGCAGCCACATAATAGTACAAACATTGATTATAGCACATTATGGTATGGTTTTTGGTTTCAATTCTATAATGTCAAAATTATCAGTGTGTATATAACGTGATAAATTACGTCATATATGCTACATCAGAAGGCAACATTTTGCTTAAAATCATGACTTAAAACAAAGATAACTAAATTGCTTTTTCTTCACTATTTTATATGAAACTAAGTGCAGTCTATGCCGCTTAAAGAGCCCTGCTTTCATTTTATTACCGTATTTTGATTTGGTGATTAGTTTCCTGAAACACTTCGACAAACCTGTTTCCAAAATAATGTTTTGACAAGGTTTGTCGAAGTGATTTCAGAAAGTTAACTCTCAATCTAACTCTGGTAAAAGACCGAAGGTTGGCTCTGTAAGTGGCGTAGACTGTGCTATGTTTTATTTAAAATGGTGAAGAAAAAGCAAAGCTATCTTTGTTTCAAGTCTTCATTCATAGCCTTCAGACATAGCATTTTTGATCCAATTTATCATGTGGTATACACACACTGATTTTACAGACTGCAAAATTTTATTTCAAAGATATTCCTGTAGAACCTCATTATCAAAATTCAATTCAAACCTTATATGTATACATTGCAGAGAATTAAAGTAAAAAATCATAAAAAAAGATTTGCTTTTTTTTCAACAAAAGGATTGATTTTTGACTGATATTTTCTGAAAAATTCTGCCACAAATCCCTCTGAGATTGAATATTAACATGTTACACAATTTTAAACTGTATGTGTGTTGTCTTAATTGATGATATTTTTATGAACTGGATAGACACATAATTTATAATAAATAATCAAAAATACAATCTTGTTTAAATGTTCAATCCAGATCATAATAATATCATTAATTGGTATAATGTAACCCCCAGAATGAGTGTTGTGTAACCTCACATCCTGTCTTGTTTGTTTCACCTTATCACAGCCTCCATTAAGTCGCCGTGCCGAGTCTAAAGATCGACCCGGGAGTGTACGCAGTAATACACACACAGATAAGAAGAAAATGCCAAGTATTTCAGCTAAGGGAAAGAAAGTGAGTACACACTTGCACAATAACTGTTGTTTGTTGTTGTTGTTTTTATTTTAAAGCTGCACTCTTACATACTTACCATTTAAAGAACTTTTTTACTTTTTGTCTTGGAAAGAGCAAATTTTTACGAAAATATCTACAAACCAATGATACATGTATTAGATTGCTGACAAAAATTCAGATCATAGATTTTTATATTTCCATTCGAAAATTAATGTTACTAACGGTTTAAGAAAAATGCATAAAACATCAATTTTTGAACTTAAATATAAAAATCTGTGATCTGATTTTCTGTCAGCAGTCTTATATAACTGGTTTCCATGGATTTTCGCAAAAATTGGTTCGTTTTAAGACAAAAAAAAAGTTGTCAAAACGTTCAATTTGTGAGAGTGCATCTTTAAAAAAAGACATTACAATTAAGATGTGATTTATTCATTTGAGGAATGATTTTTCACAGAAGCTTACTGTTTTCTAAAGGCTGATTCCCTTGCGAAAAATTGTCCTTCTTTTCCCAAATTTTTATATATTTTTCCTTATTTGATAAATGTAGATTACGTTAATGAATAAAAAAGTAATGAATTTCTTGAAATATAATCAAAATCTTGAAAATATAATTCACAGCATAATGTAATGCATAAAAAATTGGAACATGAAATTGTATATTTACCATTTAATATATTAGCTATTTTGGCCTAATTTTGTATTTTCCCAAAGTCAACTTTTTTTTCCCAATTTGCGGAAAAAATATTTCCAAAAAAAATCACTGATGTCAAGATTATAAGGATGTTGATGATGATTCTGAAAAGTCTTGTCAGATATTCAAATGAAACTTGGTATATATGTTGCCAGGGACAATATATTCACATATATAACAAGGACAAAAATTCTGCAATTGATTAGTGTCAAGGTCACAGCATCCTTTTTGTTTGACATTCGCTCCATGTGGGGCTTTTGTTTTTATCTAGTAAGAAAAAACTGCTGTAGATAAAATATACCGATAGAAATATATAGACTTATTTGTTCATTGTGCAAACTCATTCATAATTAGTTGTTTAACCCAATTATTCCCCTATTAACAAGATGATATAATAATATTTCACAATAAGAGTCTAACCAGTCCCCTTCTGCATTTTTTGCAGAATTAAATGTAAAAACTTTAAAAGTAAATAAATCATTACAGATATTTAAGAAATTAAGTGAAAATACTTTGTATTTAAAAAATATTGTTAAACAGAGTTTGTTAAGCAAAGTTATACAGCTTGTAGAACATTTATTTATATATATATATATATATATATATATATATATATATATATATATATATATAGATATGTGTATTGTTAAAAAAAAATAAGCGTCAAGCTGATATGGAGGACACGAGTAAAACATGCGCTCGAGTCACACATGTTTGATTGGGTAACCAAAGTGGTAAGCGCACACGCTTCTCTTCAAGGCGAACCAGGTTTTATTCCTGGGCGCCTGTAGTTTGGTTGGTGGTCACCACGCCAGACAAAGTTGGTTTACTCCTGGCTCTCCGGTTCCCCCAACAACACAAGACTCATGCGCAATATTGTAGTATAAGTAATATTACTTTCTTCACAATCGTTGTAAATCAATGAAGTTTAAACTAAGCCAAGTTGATAGTTGGTTTATGTAACATTATAAAGGTCTAATGTTCAGAACTTTGTTAAAAGTTAAATACAGTTTATAACAGCATTGTTATTAAATTTTATAGATGAACTGTTTTTATTTACTCATATATTTGAATAAAAATTATGTAATTATTTATATAATTATTTTTGGTATAAAATTTTAATTTTTGTTGCTTGTTTTCACATTTTTTCAACCACTTCACTTTGACGAATCTTGTCAAATTAAAAGGTTTAAGGTGGACCGTTTAGGACACTTGAGTATATATGAGATCCTTGCCTACAATCTCTGGCCAGTTACCCTAAAACCTAGTTGGCTAGTTTTCCATTAATATTGAACCTTGTGTCTTTAGGATGCCAAGGGAGGTAAGGACGAAAAAGAGGAAAAACATGATAAAACCAAGGGCAAAAAGGACAAGGAAGAGAAACCAGCAGCAAAGAAAGGTAGTTTTCTCCCTTTGTTTGAAATTTACCATTGATTTTTGACTTGCAAATTCCAATGTTCCAGTAAGTTAGATTGATTTTAAAGACATTCTGAGAATTGATATTTTGGTTTCAATGGCAATAAACTTCATTTTTAGAAGTGTCTGAAAGCAAAATAAATAGTTGGCTATCATCTTTAACAATGGAACTTGCATGTTATTGAAAAAAATGCACTTGATTTGGTTCAGTAGATCTAGTATATTGTGAGCTATTTTTGCAGTGATTGAATTTTGCATGCATGGTTATTGCAATCATAGTTTCTGTATTGTAAGCATTGAGTTTTAAAAGTTGCTCTGATTTTTTTCTTGTTATTGCATTTAAAAACTTATTTTATCAAAGTTAAACAACATATATTATTTTATTTTGCTACTTTTATTGATATTAAAGCTCCACCAGGTAATAACTAGCTGTTTACTTGCAAATTCTGGAGTGAAAAGCTTTAGTTTTGACTTGTATTGTTTTTAGTTATTGTTAAATAATTATGTTATTTGAAGCTGTAATTTCAACATGATTTTGAATCTGTTGTTTTGATATTTGGTTGTCTTTATCACATTTTGTTATTGTCAACTTCATTTGCCTCATCATGATCATTACAGTCATCATTATCATCATCATCAATCATCGTCATCATCATCACCACCATCATCATCATCATTGTCTTCACCATCATCATCATCATCATCATCATCATTGTCATTGTCTTTGTCATCGCTACCACCACCACCATCATATTTATCAACATCAGCATCAGTATTAAGGACATCATCGATGTTGATGAATAACATTTTTCTTACAATTTTATGGTGAATATTCTAGACATCAATATAATTATTTTTCCGTTTTACTAATGGAATGTTTTTGTTTTCACTAGAAAGCAAAGGAAAAGGTTAATATTATTAATCAAAATAGTATAAAGCTTCCATAGTGATGGTCTTTATATTAATCCACTTAACTATCAAAGTAATCAGCCAGCCTGTGTAGTTCAGGCCATCCCTAAAAAATTACATTTTGTTTACAGTAGCCTCAGTAGAAGGGGAATTTTAGGCTTGTCTGTGTTTTTTATGAAGAAAACAAATTGGGCTGTGATAACATTGATGTCTTTGGTTGCGATGTTGACGTGAAAAACATTAATCTGGGTCATATCTAAAAGCTATAAAAGATATTGAAATGAAACTTGGTACAAATGTTGCTGGAGGCAATATGAAGATCCATAGCAAGGCATATTAACAATCATTGAGTTATGTCCCTTACTTGACTGATGAATGCTGGGAATTCGTTCAACAGCACTATTTTTTATTTTCACGTCACAGCAATTACGTTATATCAAGCAAAACGGCAACTTGATGCAGGAAAACGATTTGTCTTTGTAAAAAATAATTGGGCATTTTTATTTAGTCCCTCGTGCCACTCAAAACAAACAATTTTTTGTGGATGGCCTTGCTGAATTCATAGCATCTAGTTTGCATATGTTTCAGAAGTGGCTTTGTAGATTTAAAGATTAAGTTTAATTATATAATATAATGCTCTTTTGTGATAGATGTGTAAAAGAGCTATTATATGTAGTTATTATTGTTAAAAAACAACAAACAGAAACTTTTTTATTTTGAGGAATATTGTTACAGAAGGAAAATGTGTAAAAATAATTAAATACCCAAAATGTCTTGCAGTCTCCATGAGCATTTTTCTGATGTTGTGAGTAACTTGTTGCATGGTTAGAAACAAAAAGTTCATGTGAAGCCAATTATAATGTCATAAAGTATAAATATACTTTACTTCACTTTAAGAAACACACAATCAAAGTAGGATGCTTTTATTGCTTATACTTTTACACATGCTTATGATAACCAGTCTACTTACACTAAAAATAACTGCAGACTTTGAAAACAAAATTATACTTTCATGCCATCGTTGATATTTTCATTTTCTATGTAATCTCTATCTTGCAACATATATCACTTACATAATTCATTATGCACCAGTCAATTATAACCACGCCCCCCCCCCCCCCCCCCCCCAGGTCCGGGGAATAGCTGGGATTTTGACTTTTGGTCCAGCCAACCCCGGGTAGAATCCCCGCCCTGCGGGGACGAACTGATGGTTAAACCCCGGCCAAATGCCCCCGCACCCCAGAGACTCTATATAAGGCCCAATCTCCGCTAATTTTGGCGCTATGACATAACCACCGCGGTTCCCCGGCCCTGCGGGGGCACCTGGGAAGTAAAAACACGGCCCTTTTCCCCGGCTATCCCCGGTATACCCCCAGACCTGGGTGGGCCGTGGTTACAATTGACTGGTGCATTACTATTTAGGAAAATCTACAATCATGCTCAAAAATCAATAATGCTTATACATGTATCTTCATTCAATAATATACCATCACTTTTAATGCATTCGACTACACTATATTTCAATTGTATTTGATATTCATCACCTTATGCTCTATCAAAACATCATTGTAAGTAATACCATTGACCTATAAACCATGGATTGGCAACTCTCGTCTGTGTTAATGCGATAATCTCAAATTCACGCTTGCAGCGGGATTTCATTCCGAGATCTTACCATGTGGTCATTTTCAAGACGTCCAACATCTGCCGAATATATACATGTAGGAAAACATTAATTAAAATTTACTCAAATGCGCGGTACTTTCATTTGAGTTGATAATAGTCCAATTGAATCTCATTAAAATCACAGTTATTAATTATAATTAAATCTATAACGAACAATGCATTATAAGCAGAGTTGGCGGAAATAACCGAAGATCGCCGTTAATCACCGATCGGAGATTCGGCGGAATTTTCCTATATTTGCTAAGGATTGTGGGTAAATTATTATTTCTTATCGTTTCACTGACAGTTGCAAGTCCATGGTTTATAGGTCCGTGGTAATACTTAGCATTTTTTTTGGTCTGCAATACAATTAAGACAACAGGTTGTCACCATTCATGAGCCTGGCACGGACTTATAAATGTTAAGAAGGCAAAAAATAAATGCTAAATTTTAAGTGTTGAGCACAAAATGCCTCTAAACAAGCAAGCTTCTAAATAACCCACTTAATTAAACTAATTAATGACAAAATTTTAGCAGTTTGGTAACAATATATTATAAAATTTAGAGCAATTAAGAAAAAAAAAAAAAATGTACTAAAATACTGTTATTTCATGTTGCATTAGCATTTAATCATTTAGGCATAATGTTTGCTAGAAGTACTAGATCACATTAAATAGGGTTAATACCATATGGTATCAAAATAGCAACATCAAAATATAATGGCTTTGGTACCTTCTACAAAAACGGTTTATTCAGGTAAAAGCTGCACTCTCTCAGAATTGTTTAACCTTTTGACATTTTTTATTTTTTGTCTTTGAATAAGCCAAATTTTGCATAGATATCTGATATAACACATCTGATTAAAGATCAGATCGCAGTGTTTAATATTTACATTCAAAAATTGATGTTTCATGGTTAAAAGTCTTTCTTATGCTTACAGAAAATCTTAATTTACGTCAGTTTTCAAAACAATTTAAATCACTGCTCTATTGTGAGATATCTTTAAGCTATAAGAATTGATCAATGCTAAAACAAGCGTATTCTGAGACAAAATTTAAAAATGTTACCAAATCAGTCACTGTAGGAGTGCAGCATTAACACTATAAATATTATTTAATGTTGTAAGTATTTATGTAGTCAGCATTGTTTGCTATCGTAGATCATAAATTGTGGGGTTACACAATGCCAGAGGCCGGTGCAGATCCAGAATTTGACGCTAGAGGGGACGTTACTTAGGGGCGTAACCTTTTGACTTGCGCCCTTCCCACAAAACCGAAATTTATTTGGTTTAAAATGTTGGCAGGCGGGTTCTAGTCTAAAATGGTGATTTTAGTGGAGGCGTGCACTGGATGCCTCCCTCTGGATGCCCTAGTTAACTCCAGACATGTTATGTTTATGCACCAGTCAATTGTAACCATGGCCCCCCTTGGTCAGGGGAATAGTGGGGATTTTGAATTTTGGTCCAGCCTGAACCCCTGTTAAAATCTCCGCTGTGCGGAGATAAATTGCTGGTAAAATTCCAGCCAAAAGCTCCCGCACCCCTGAGGTGCATTCTAGCTATTTGGCCTATTCCCCAGTATTTTTGGCGCCGCAGTCACTTGGCACTGCGGGGCCACCTGGAAGCTAAAAACAAGACCAATTTCCCCTGCTATCCCCGATATACCCCCAGACCTGGGGGGCTGTGATTACAATAGACTTAAGGTGCATTATGTTGTATGACTATCTGTAGTCTTTGTTTGGTGTCTTAGATCATTTAAAGGTCAGCCAAGGTCACTCACATAGGTCAGGTAGTCCAAAACATGACCATAGTAAGTTTTGCATGTTAAAAAATACAAGTCTGAATATAGATTTAATACTTACTGTATATAATGCATGAAATATAGTCACCTTAACCTGATGCATAAACAAATATTGTTTGGTTCTGGTTTCCAAAAGTTGTTTATGCCCTGACCCGAAAACTTTTTTATTACCATGAGAAATATTTTATCATTTTTTTAGAAAGAAATAAAAATAAAACATTTATACCAGTGATACTTAAAGTGATTGTTCTGATGTTCTTAAAAAATTAAAGCATATAATTTTATTTTTTTGGTAACAGAAAAATCTCAAGAAACAATTTTTGCCTGATAAAAAAAATGACCTTCCTACTCTATTTTTTGGGCTAGAAACCAGAAACAATCATGTTATTTTTATGCCTTATCATATAGTTAGATAAATTTAATGGATTTTGATTTGCTAATGTTTTTTCTAGGATCATATATAAATAATTGGAAATTCATACTCCCTTTTGCTATTTTCTTCAGCAAATAATTTCATGTTTTGGCAAATGGAAACTGGAGCTTTCAATATGTTTTGGCAAATGGAAACTGGAGCTTTCAATATGTTTTGGCAAATGGAAACTGGAGCTTTCAATATGTTTTGGCAAATGGATATTGGAGCTCTCAATATATATGTTTTGGCAAATGGATATTGGAGCTCTCAATATGTTTTGGCAAATGGATATTGGAGTTCTCAATATGTTTTGGCAAATAGTTATTGGAGTTCTCAATATGTTTTGGCAAATGGATATTGGAGTTCTCAATATGTTTTGGCAAATGGATATTGGAGTTCTCAATATGTTTTGGCAAATAGTTATTGGAGTTCTCAATATGTTTTGGCAAATAGTTATTGGAGTTCTCAATATGTTTTGGCAAATGGATATTGGAGTTCTCAATATGTTTTGGCAAATGGATATTGGAGTTCTCAATATGTTTTGGCAAATAGTTATTGGAGTTCTCAATATGTTTTGGCAAATGGAATTGGAGATTTTAATACATTTTGGCAAATAGGTATTGTTTTTTGGCAAAACTCTTTGCAAAATATCTTTCGCAGGTAACCCAACAAATTTTGGCATATGTTATTATGTATTGATATTTCAATTTGGCAATACTTTTTGGCCAACACAATTCAAAAGTAGGATTTGCATTATATTTTGACAAATGTAGAGAGCAGATTTACAATATGTATGACAAATTTCAGCTATCCAATGCAATTTGCTAAATAGATATTCCAGTAGTAATGCAGTTCGCCAAAAACGTATTGCTTATAATGTTGCAAAGAAAAAAAGTCGACGTATTGTCATAGCCTTAGGTCGATTTTGTTTGAGTCCTCATGCATCTAGTTATAAAAGTGTAAATACTTTCAAATTGGCCATAACTCTTGTTCAAGATATTCAATTGAAACTTGGTACACTTGTTGCAAGAGACTGTGAGTTCACACATGTTAAATAAGCATGGGGCATAAGTTATGCCCCTTTTATGAATGAAAGAACAGACAGGTATTGTCGTTCAAGATATTCAAATGAAACTTGGTACACATGTTTCAAGAGACAGTTTGCACATGTAAAGCATGGTGCATAAGTTATCCCCATTTTATGACTGAAAGAACAGACAGGTGTTGTTGCTTGCCCTGTGGTGCTTTCTTTCCTGTTATGGTTTAAATTAATGCTTCTAGTGACTAGGTAGGCCAAAAAAATCGTTTAGTTAGGATTACATCCATTTCAAAAACAGGGTAGGTACATTAATGTTTCATTTTTTTATGCTTTATGTAAGAATGTTATTATCATCATTTGGAAATGGCATTTAAGTTATTTATTTTTATTCATTTTTCTTTTTTTACCAATGGACTATCAAAACAGTAGAATCGGCGCCTATTTTCATAGGTACATGTAGTGTCAGGTAACTTGAACCAGACTTTTTTTAGGCCTTATAAGGAGGTACAAGACTTTGGATATAATTTTGTTAGCTCCTGGACCTGTTAAAGAACCATCACAGCATGCATTCTGTACCACAATCAGATGGCATATAATCAAACAGTGAACACTTATATATATCCCATCTTTGCTGCAAACAATTTCAGGATCTTTTGCAAAGCCAGGCGAACCTCATATGTGTTAGTATAACTCATGAGCAATTTCATTGGTTTGTAAAATAACCCCTACCCTCATTCTTACATGCAGTTTTGTGAGTCAAACCAGAATGTGCTACAAACAGTTTTTTATGCCTAAATACATTTATTCTGAAAACTATCATTATTATGTTGCTGTTTATTAACCCTTTCCTTCATTGCGGAGGCCCTTGCCACCTCAGCTGCTTCTAATTGTTAAATACTCCCGTTGTTATATAATTTGAGAGTAAAAAGCGAATCAATGAGGCCAAGGATTGAAGAGTAAAAATGCATATTTATGAGTCTATGGATAGAGATATCTATGAGGTGATGGATAGAGAAGTGAAAAGGCACATCTATGAGGCTATGAACAGGGGTATCTATGAGGTAATGGATAGAGGAGTGAAAAGGTGTATCTATGAGGCTATGGTTAGAGGAGTAAAAGGCATATCTATGAGGCTTTATGATGGAAAGAGTTGAAAAGGCATATCTATAAGGCTATGGTTAGAGTAGTAAAAGGCGTGTCTGTGAGGCTATGGAAAGAGTGCAAAAAGCATATCTATGAAGCTATGATTAGAGGAGTAAAAGGTGTATCTATTAGGCTATGGAAAGAGTGTCAAAGGCATATCTATGAGGCTATGAAAAG
Organism: Mya arenaria; assembly: GCF_026914265.1. Lineage (NCBI taxonomy): Eukaryota > Metazoa > Mollusca > Bivalvia > Myida > Myidae > Mya > Mya arenaria. The sequence continues at coordinate 44,417,511 of NC_069130.1, read as the reverse complement.
AGTTTAAAGATGTATCTATGAGGCTATGATTAAAGAGTAAAAGGCATATCTATGAAGCTATGGTTAGAGGAGTAAAGGCATATCTATGGGGCTATGATTAGAGGAGTGAAAGGTGTATCTATGCAGCTATGAAAAGAGTGTAAAAGGCGTATACATGAAGCTATCAAAATAGTGTAAAAAGGGTATTTATGAGGCTATGAAAAGAGTGTAAAAGGCGTATCTATGAGGCTATGAAAATAGTGTCAAAGGCGTATCTATGAGGCTATGAAAAGAGTTTAAAAGGCGTATCTATGTGGCTATGGAAAGAGTGGAAAAGGCGTATCTATGTAGCGATGGAAAGAGTGGAAAAGGCGTATCTATGTGGCGATGGAAAGAGTGGAAAAGGCGTATCTATGTGGCGATGGAAAGAGTGGAAAAGGTGTATCTATGTAGCGATGGAAAGAGTGGAAAAGGTGTATCTATGTAGCGATGGAAAGAGTGGAAAAGGTGTATCTATGTAGCGATGGAAAGAGTGGAAAAGGCGAATCTATGTAGCGATGGAAAGAGTGTAAAAGGCGTATCTATGTGGCGATGGAAAGAGTGGAAAAGGCGTATCTATGTGGCTATGGAAAGAGTGGAAAAGGCGTATCTATGTAGCGATGGAAAGAGTGGAAAAGGCGTATCTATGTAGCGATGGAAAGAGTGGAAAAGGTGTATCTATGTAGCGATGGAAAGAGTGGAAAAGGTGTATCTATGAGGCTATGGAAAGAGTGGAAAAGGTGTATCTATGTAGGGATGGAAAGAGTGGAAAAAGTGTATCTATGTAGGGATGGAAAGAGTGGAAAAGTGTATCTATGTAGGGATGGAAAGAGTGGAAAAGGCGTATCTATGTAGCGATGGAAAGAGTGGAAAAGGTGTATCTATGAGGCTATGGAAGGAGTGGAAAAGGTGTAGCGATGGAAAGAGTGGAAAAGGCGTATCTATGTGGCGATGGAAAGAGTGGACAAGGTGTATCTATGTGGCTATGGAAAGAGTTGAAAAGGCTTATCTATGTAGCGATGGAAAGAGTGGAAAAGGCGTATCTCTGTAGTGATGGAAAGAGTGGAAAAGGTGTACAATGGAAAGAGTGGAAAAGGCGTATCTATGTAGCGATGAAAAGAGTGAAAAAGGTGTATCTATGTGGCGATGGAAAGAGTGGAAAAGGCGTATCTATGTAGCGATGGAAAGAGTGTAAAAGGTGTATCTATGTAGCGATAGAAAGAGTGGAAAAAGTGTATCTATGTAGGGATGGAAAGAGTGGAAAAGTGTATCTATGTAGCGATGGAAAGAGTGGAAAAGTGTATCTATGTAGCGATGGAAAGAGTGGAAAAGGTGTATCTATGTAGGGATGGAAAGAGTGGAAAAAGTGTATCTATGTAGCGATGGAAAGAGTGGAAAAGGCTTATCTATGTAGCGATGGAAAGAGTGGAAAAGGTGTATCTATGTAGCGATGGAAAGAGTGGAAAAGGTGTATCTATGAGGCTATGGAAAGAGTGGAAAAGGTGTATCTATGTAGGGATGGAAAGAGTGGAAAAAGTGTATCTATGTAGGGATGGAAAGAGTGGAAAAGGTGTATCTATGTAGGGATGGAAAGAGTGGAAAAGTGTATCTATGTAGCGATGGAAAGAGTGGAAAAGGTGTATCTATGAGGCTATGGAAAGAGTGGAAAAGGTGTATTTATGTAGCGATGGAAAGAGTGGAAAAGGCGAATCTATGTAGCGATGGAAAGAGTGGAACAGGTGTATCTATGTAGCGATGGAAAGAGTGGAAAAGGTGTATCTATGTAGCGAGGGAAAGAGTAGAAAAGGCGTATCTATGTAGCGATGGAAAGAGTGGAAAAGGCGTATCTATGTAGCGATGGAAAGAGTGGAAAAGGTTATCTATGTAGCGAGGGAAAGAGTGTAAAAGGCCTATCTATGTAGCGATGGAAAGAGTGGAAAAGGTGTATCTATGAGGCAATGGTTAGAGGAGTAAAAGGAAAGGATAAAATAAAACAGTAGTGTCTCAGTGAATGTGTGTTTGACATTCAAGGTAATTTTTATAATGGACATAGTCATTCAAATTTAGAGAAACTTTATAGATACCAATTCCTTTTGATTTGAAAAAAAGTCAAATCTTAATTTCAAAAAAGGCTTGAAAGGTTTCAAGAATTTGTGATCTAACCTTTATGTGTATGGATAATTATATAAAGTGTAATTTTTTTACCATGTATTACATTCTGGTTTAGCACATACAAGCCCCTGAGAGACCACACGGACCCTGATTACAAACCATCAAGTATGCCTTGAAAATGAAACAAGAAATTAATATTCACTGTTTTTATAGCATGGGTAGGCATGATGCAAATAGCAGGAATGTTAACAGGTAGGGAAAACACATGTTTAATATCAAAACAACAAAATGTAATATCCACGCACGCTTTTAAAAAATCCCTTTGACTCCCATAATGCCCCCTGACCTTTGAAAGCCAAGACGTCCAGTTTGTATTTTACTGCAATCCATTTTCATTCATATGTCAATGTTTTGGAACTGATATGACATTGCATTCCTTCATCTTTCATGTCTGTCAGAGAGTAAAATGACACCAACTGTTTATACATTAAACATTGTTGTGTTTGCGTCACGTCTATAACCTTGCCCAAATGCTCAATCGCTAAAAAACGAAACTGTTCATCTTACCATTGTTATTGTCTGGGTTTTTTAATCTGTTACCGTATTTTTTTTATATCCATTGCATGTGTTTCCTTTTGTTAAAGACAAAATTCTGTGTGATGTGGTTTCCTTCTGGATCTTATGAAAACAGTGCATGACCCAGTAAAAATATTCTTGGATTACCAGTGGTATACCATAACATTCCAGTGGTAAACATAAATCATTGGTAATCCAGTGGAATACCACATGATACCAGTGGAATACCAGTGCATTTCAGTGGTAAACATAAATACATTGGTATTCTAGTGAATTACTAACCATGTAATACAAGTGGAATACCACTGCATTTCAGTGGTAAACATGAATACACTGGTATTCCAATGAAATATCACATAATACCAGTGGAATACCACTGCATTTAGTGATAAACATGAATACACTGGTATTCCAATGAAATATCACATAGTAAAAGTGGAATACCACTGCATTTAGTGATAAACATGAATACACTGGTATTCCAATGAAATACTACATAATACCAGTGGAATACCACTGCATTTCAGTAGTAAAACACAATTACACTGGTAATCCAGTGAAAAACCTATGGTAACCAATAATCAAAAGTGGTATATGCCACTGGTCATATTTATACAAGTGGTATACCACTGGATTTCCAGTGAACATTATATAGTGACGATAGAGATTGAAATAAGGCCGATTCGAAGTACACTGAATTTTAGCCAATGGCATACCTTTTTGAAAAAAGGTTCCATCAAAATTGATTTGATGATATTTGTTATGTGTGAATCATAAGTTTGTTATATTTGAGGTTAGAAAATGAATTTCTAGGGCATGCATTAAGTTTTCAATGTTAGATGCAAAAGGACTCCATGGAGATAATTGCGGGGAAACTTTGTGACGCCCTAATTAAATATATTTGTATATTTACTTTACCTTTTATCACGATGAAAGCAGTTTAAACAAACCAAAGACTAGCTTAATCGTTAAATGTCCATAGTGATTTTAATTTTAAACAGGGGGTAGTCAATTTGTCTTGAATAGATTTGTCTTGAATAGAATTTGTATATTTTCAATTTCAATCTTTTGAAGATTGGTATTAAAAAAACTGTAAATGCAGATGATTGGACAAGAAGATGTGACTTTAACAGAATCTGTTCCTGCTAGTTAATTTTAAATCATTATGGACATGAAGCACTGTTAAGATACCCATTAACATTATTTTGTTTCTCCCATTTTCGTATTTCTTTTTCATTCTTTTCATTATTGTACTATAATACTATAAATTAAAAAAAAAATTCTAAATTTCATAATTATTTTTGTTTGACCAAAAAACATGTTTATATTTTAGTGATTTCGTAATGATATATATCGTAATATTAATACTCATTCCGTAAGAGCTGAGTTTTTCGCCATACATTTGATCAAGCAATTTCATAAAGAAACCATCCATTCTGTGTCTTAAAAATACCCTTGCTAATTGTTGTTTTATTTGCTAATTAGCGTTCGCTAAAATGTTGTTTACGTTAACTCTGGTTGACACCGTTTTACCAATAAAAAGTAATATTTCGTTTCTATGGCACATTTTTTGAAACGGCTTTGGAGTACACTAAACTCTCATAATCGCATTAAAAAAAACTCATCACATATTATGTATACCGCTGACACTTGTTTAGAAGATGAAAAATAAACGCTAAATTTTTTAGTGTTCAGTGCAAAATGCCTATCAAATGCCCCTATACTCAGTCTCAGCGCATGCCCCAGCTTCTGTATAACTCACTCCATGAAATAAATAATGACTAAATGGGAAATTTCAGGCAGTTGTTTACATACTTTATGAAATTGGCAGTTGTAATCTGCAAAATGGATTTCTATCTGTCAGAACTCTTCAAAATGATTAAATATGAATCGGTCCAGTGATCTCGTTGGTAGAGGCATAAGTCTGAACACTGTTTCCTTTTAGGGCAATATTTTGTGGTATTTAACTCTGGAAAAAAAGTTTATTTTGGGAATGACTGCAATAAAATGGGATCAAAAAAAGAATTAAATGTAGCGGTGCCTGAGAATCAAAATATTATTTTTCCTTGGCCTAAGTGTGCTGTGCTATTCACCAATGGCTTGTTGTTTTATTTTTCCCCGTCGTGTCTAGGCGGTGGAGCAAACGTAGGTGGTAGAAGCTCGGGAGGTAAGTTGTCTTGTTACAAGCATGTAATCAGAGTTTATTATATGTTTTTATGTGCTTTATATTTATCATATATTCATTCTTTTTTATATATAATTATGAGAGGATTTTTTTATAATTATTGTTTATTTTATACCTGTTGAATTTCCGTTTATATTATTCAGGTGTTCTTAAGTTCAGGACTTCAATCCTGAAAACAGGATTAACAGCATTTAACTTCAGAGTATTGTTTAGTTTTAAATCTGTCATTTGCATTAAAAACAGATTAAGAAATTTTGAAAATTACTTTTGACTTTTGAAACAATTTCACAAGAGATGTATAAGCCTTAACGCTCACTGCTTTGGTCATGAATAACTCTACTGTAAAAAGACTCCAGGCTATAAGTGAGGGTTGAGATCTTTTTAGCTGCTAAAACCCTTGACTATTGTAAGATTAAAACATAAATTATAGAAACCAGAAAGAACCTGTATATCACGCTGTGTTTTCTGGTTCCGTATCACACAGTTATTGATAAGTTTTGTGAGTGACTACGCCAATTAATTTCCACTTTATTTTAATGGGAAAGAAAAATGATGGTCTGTTATCAAAATTTTAAGGCTTTTGTAAACCAATCCATGCATCTTCATTATTATAATGAAAAATACTTAAAAGGTATGAAATAAAAGAAATGCTTTGTTTGCTGTTGATCTGTCGGATTGTATCACTTCACGTTGATAGCGTAAATACGCATTGTACTCAATGCCCTTTGGTCTCATGCAATATGGTCTTTACGCAAGCAGCCCAAAGTGATACATTCCCACAGATTATCCAACTAACATGATATGCCTTATTTATTGCTTTGTTTCTGAACAGAAGTTTTTAAAGGGACTGATCAACACTGGCAGATTTCGTTTGGGGTAAACAGACTAAATTTATTTTTTAGAATAAGAAACAGGTTTAATAAAACAGTTTTTTAACCAGGTTTTCGCAAAGTGAAGCCTAATGTTATTAGAATGACGTATGTCGTTGTTCAGACTTGATGGCCTGCAGCTGGCAAGCTGAGTTTAGCATCTTTAACTCACCTATGGTTTGGAAAAACTTATGTCAAGGTTGACTTATTGTGAGCAAATTTGGTATGTTGGAAGGGTTTATGTAGACCGATTCATGGGATTAGATTTGAGGCCCCTAGTGTCTAGGTCAAGGTCACGTGTTACTAAAAATAGAAAAATGGTTTGAAATCAATATCTTCAGTTATGGTCGTCTTTTATCATCACCAAACTTGGTATGTAGGAAGAGTTTATGGAGATCTTTCATGGGATCGAGTTAACACGAACAAATCAGCTTACTTATATCATTCTCAAAACTCAGGCTGAAGTTCTTCAGTTTATTCTTTAAAGCCTGATTACGACGCATTGCGGCGGTTCTTGTTAATAATTCAAGTGTAAATTCTGCCATGTTTGTGAATATTTTATCTTCTAACAATTGGTACATGCTTTATCATTGTACATGTTTTAGTTTTATATTTAATTAATACACTCTTGATAAAAATTTTGCTTTCTAGATCTCTGTCCAATAAAATGAGAGAATTAAGTCCCTTTAAAAAAACGCTGTTTTCTGAAATAATAGCATGTCATATTGATAGTTTTATTTCTTTTGATTTTTAATTTCATTCAAAAATATTTGAGATATTGATATCATTTTCTTTTAGCAGCATAAAACTGCTTTGTTAGTCTATTTTGCTTTTATTTAATTTTTTGGCAACATTTTATCTGCTTGTAGGTAATATTTTTGCATCCCAATTTTATCTGCACAAATCTTTACCTTTTATTTTATGCTGAATAGGTCATTTATGAAGATTTATCAGTGAAATGAAAAATTATATTTCACTGTATCATTTAGCAGTGAAATAACAATTTGATATTTTTCACTTTAATTTTTTTTTCCGGCACTTCCAAATCAAATTTATTAATACCAGCGTGCACATTGGCAAGGACACAATTTTAATGATGTCATATCCTGAATGACAATTATATTCACATACCCTTTGGTGCATTTTTCTGAAAAACTACAATTAACTGTCTTTTTATATCCTTTTAAGGCATATAATTAAAAGAAAATTGATTTGTTTCCATGTAAGATTGCAATATATTTCACATTGTTAACACCAAGCCGGGGGCGTAGCCAGCGTAACGCATTTACGCATGTGGGTTACATTAATTTGAAAAATTATGGCCAAAAATGCCATCAAAGTCGAGGGCTGAACTTAGCTAAAAAATGATATCAGAATAAAAGAAAGAGCAGCTAAAGTAAGCATAATGCTTCTCTGTGCTAGATAGGTTACTGAGTCTAAATAGGTTACCGAGTCTAAATCAATCACTTGATAACTACAAAGTTGGCAGCCTCGAATCTATAAATCTCTCCAAATACACTTCAGAGCTCAACATCATGGTAGTTCCATTTTCCTATTTTTTTCCTGGGGAGGCCCCCGAGCCCCCAACCGGCTACAGGGATATTCCTGCTCCCACACCCGCCCACTTTTGTTCAGTAAAGCCTGGCTACGCCCTGATAAGTAAATAATTCACTTATGTCTTATAATAAACCAATGGTAAAATATAGAATGTGGCGCTCACTTCGTGAAATATATTGTGATCTCATATACTGTACTGAAACAAACCAATAATCCTGTATACCATAAATGCACTAAAAATTCAAGTATATTTTGAACCCATACTTGGTGTTGATAATTTTGCTCATTTTCATCCTGGCTGAAGATCATTTCTGTTTACATGTTTGTGTTCTGTTTTTTGTTCTTTTATCATCCAATTATTTGTTTGGGAAAAAGAATCATTTTACACAACAGCGCTGAAGTGGAAATTTTAATTATTTTCTGAAGTGTTTGGCTTGATTTAAAAAAAGAAATTCCGACGTTGACAGACTACCAAAGGCCTCCAATTCTGCGCTCAAATTGGGCCCGTTTCAATAAGATATTATAGCCATAAACCTTATTTCGCTTAAGAGTGCTCAGGTACTGTGCAGTGCTCCGCTTGTGCTCAGGTACAACTATGCTCTGTCCGATACACCCACACAATTACAGGCAGAATCTATACGATAAATGTCCTTAAAGCTGCACTCTCACAGATTGACATTCTCACAGACAGTGTTGTCTTAACTTTTGTCTCAAAATCAGCTGATATTGGCATCGATGCCTAAATCAATTGAGTCATATAGGGTAACTTACACTAGAACAAACCTCAATCATTGGAAAAATTGCAGAAAATTTCAATTTTTATAACACGTTAGTAACGCTTTTAGCTATAAAATATGAATTTTCCAACTTAAATATGACAAACTGTGATTTGATCTTCTCTCAGCTGCCTTTTATCACTGGTTTCCAGACATTTCGAATGCAAAAATAATCTCAGTCCAAGATGAAAAATTAAAAATTTGTCAAAACAGTCAATCTTTGAGAGACTATGACTTAAAGCTATCTTTATTGAAACGCAGTTAGTCTGTTTACCCCAAATTCAAGGCAACACCAGTCCCGGAATTTTACGATCTAAAGCCTCGCGATCTCTATTGAAACGGGACCCAGTTCTTTATGGTTTAGAATATTTTTCTTGTTTTTTTTCACTGTAACATTATCTTCACTAGGTCATGTAATTGGAGTACTAATTCGAACAGGTTTGAAATGACTTAATGCTAATCCCTATACAGTGATAATTTTATCATGTATTGCTGAACAGATTCCTTACTAAGTGTGCCTAATGGTGGCTCGGGTGGTCGAAGGGGTATGTGTAATCTCCAATGGAAAGAGAGTTAATTCCCTTTAGAATTTGACTTCTTCATGAATTACCTCCCTTTGAAGACAGTGTTTCTTCCCTTGCTTGGGCTGACATAATGTACTCTTACCTTCTACATTAAACAACTTTCTTCTCTTAGATAAAGATATTCTTAGACAAAAAAAAAATTATTCTTCGAATGTATATCAAGATTTTTTATATATCCACCAGAAACTTATCCTACCCACTCGATCAGATGTTTGAATTTAAATATAGAAGTTATTGAATGTTAGTTATTGAATGGTATTTTCGGACCCTTTCAGCAGCATGTTCCCAAAGAGTAGTGTTTGCTGTAGCTTTTTGAATGACGACAATTACAAAGGAATGTTTTACACATTAAAATGAGTTGATATATATGGCATGAGATTATGTTTTCCATTTCAGTTCGTAATAAATCAAGAGGTTAATCATATAAAATATACATGTACATCTATACATTCAAATATTAAACTATTTGTATATGACATAAATTTCATTAACTTACAATTAACTTACTCGTTATTAAGCTTTTATTGTTACTTATGATTGTCATAAGAATTAGGTAGCCAAAACATAAAAAAGTAATAATGAACAACTAATTTGTGTATCGATTTCTTCAACAAATCACTATATTTTGGCTTTTCTATAAGTTAAACTTCAAGTAACAACGAAATGTATCAACTAATGTTTTATATTGTTAATATGTTCTATCTCAATTACCATGATTATCAAAATTTCTACATGTTTTACAACTGATGCTTACTTATTATATATTGGGCCGATTGTTAAGAACTTTGATAAAGTTAAAACTGTGATTTACGAGAGCGTTGTTAACTTTTGAACATGAACTATTTGATAATGTGCTCATATATTTAAATATAAGCAAATACATCTGAAACAATTGTCTCCAATCTTGTTTGAAATACTGCAGATCACAAGTGTAACCAATTAAGCATCCAGAGCAGTTATGATTAAAAAGTTAACAACGATGGCGTTAACTTTGTTGTTAACTTTAACAAAGATCTCAATAATCGGGTCATAGTTTTTTTTCCTAAGCTGCTGAGTTTGCATATACATGTATCAATAAACAGTTTAACATTCTTATTGGCCTATAAATCATATATTAAATTCAAAGACACATGAATGTTTTTTCTGAAAAATTATTTTTAAGACCCATGTAGATAACATATATACTTTAAAATTTTCATCATATTCGTTTATTACAATCTATTCCAATCTCATTAGTGACAGAAAAATTAGTAAATGTGCAAATTAATTTTGACATAAATAATTTTTAATTGTAATATAACTTTGAAGTTGAATAATGGATGTTAAATTACAAATGTTATATTTACACAGCTTCAATAGCGGCAGACTCGAAAAAGAAGGGTGGTAAACCAGCCAAGGGCCAGGGTAAACCAGCTACCCAGGAAACAGAGGTATGTTACATAACTATCCATATATGGTGGTTTTAGTTATCCATAAGCAGCCTATATGGTTTGAAACTTGGTTAAGTTATTCACAGCAAGGTTATCATTTGCTCAGTTTGCACATTAATTAAAATGATTTCATTGGTTAATATGATTTTTGGATAAATGTATTGACCAATCAATAAACTTTTTGGCTAACTTTGATTAAAACCAAGGAATTAACCACTTTTATCAATTGGGCTGAAGATAATTTAATTATACTTATATTTTCAAAAACCAGAATGGCTAAAATATTCACTGTTCAACCAAATGACATTTTTAGGCGCTGTTCTTGAATGTTTCATCCGACTGGGTAACAAAAGTGTAGCTTTGATTTGCTCGAGAATCGGCAAATTAAGTGATACTCTTTTATCCACTATAATGATGAACTTAAGAATTAATATTTTATTATGTTCCACTTTAACGAAGTGTTTACACTGTTTCAGACGTCCGACAGTCCCGAGTTTATAAACCCACTTCTAGAAGGAGGTGACTTGATTGATGGGCAGTTGTGGGTGGCAGGAAACAGGGTGCTCATTAACCTAAACCTTACCCGTAAGTCTATATTTAGAAACTCGGATACACTACTGCGCTAAGCTTCGTTATAATGTACCCTAGGCGATTTGGGTAGGAAAATCTCATAATCATGAATTATTACTGAGGCAGTTTCATTGGTCCCACAAGGAAACCTCTCTGGAAATCTACATATGCACAGACACTCGTAGTAATGTTTTCCTGTAGAAATGTGCTCTGGCTAAAGCTTTAATTGAACTCAGTTCGCCGGATTTCTACAAATTTTAAATCAGCTACTTACACCACTCGCCTGCGGGGACCAAAGACAGTAAAGGGCTATTGAAGAGTATTTATTTATGACATGCTGTTTCATTGGAAGAAGAGTTGTCACCCCTGCCTCATTCATATTCATGTAAACAAGATTTTGTCAAGTTAACTTTCTCTGGGTATGTTATAATGAAGTGTGACAGAAGAAAGTACCGTGGTTACCGATGATTATTTTTAGTATGTTTGATTATCAATAATAATAATAGTTGGGGTAAGTTTGATATAGATAGTTTAAATATGGAGTCATGAATGATAGGAATAGATTTGGTAGGTTTTAAATAAATATTATATTGAATATGGAGACTTGATTGACAGAAAGCTAGAGTGCCAGGAAACACGTCAATTATTAATCTGAAATTCACACAAGATTTTACTTTACTATTTTCAATGATATTCCATATTTAACTGGAGGGATAAGATTGAAATATTTTGTATGAAAACTTATGTTGCCCTACTTTCTCCAGGTAATCCAATTGGGGAGAGTGGCCTTGAAGCTCTTCTAAAGGCCATGCAATACCAGGCGACCTTGACATTGGACAGCCACGGAGGCACTGGACTCATGAGACTACTTGTTGGTGTGAGTAAATTTAACTTCCGCTTAAAGTCCTTGAGACTACTTGTTGGTGTGAGTAAATTTAACTTCCGCTTAAAGTCCATGAGACTACCGTACTTGTTGGTGTGAGTAAATTTAACTTCCGCTTAAAGTCCATGAGACTACTTGTTGGTGTGAGTAAATTTAACTTCCGCTTAAAGTCCATGAGACTACTTATTGAAGTGAGAAAATATCAACTTTAAATTTATGAGACTACTTATTGGTAATAGAAAATATCAACTTAAAGTTCATGAGACTACTTATTCAATAGAGAAAATGTCACCTTAAAATTAATGAAATAACTTATTGGAGTGAGAAAAATCAACTTAAAGTTCATAAGACTAATTGTTTTTGTTAGTAATATCCATTTTAATCTATTTTATTTTGAACATTTAAAGGGACTATACACGTGATTGGCACCCAAAAAAATAATTTTTCAGTAACAAATCTCAGGACAATTATTTAATAAAATGTTTTACTCTTTGATATCATAATTGTAAAAACATACCAAAAAATCAAGTCGGAGACCAGGTTTGAACTGAGGTCGCCAAAATTGCAGTCCAGTGTTGTATCCATTGTTCTACCAAGGTTTACGATATATATTAGGAATATTTAAGATATATACCTAACTTGATAATATCACATGATAACATCGACTAGCCAATCACGCATAAGAATGAATTCTACTAGGTAATCTTTTTTAATGGAAAAATACGAAAAGACTGCGAAAAATAAATTAATTGTTAACTACGTGCTACTTCAGTTAGTAAGTTTCAATGCATTAATTGTACACATTGATACCAAGTTAATAACAGTTTTCGACAATTTTCTCTTTTTTTCGCTAGTTCATCATAGAATGTATAGCCCCTTGAAAGAGATAATTAATTGTCATATATTGTAAATGTAAAGAAATGTAATTGTTATTACAATACATCTTACTCAGGCATTGGAGAAAAAATGACAACTATTTTTTTGCAGAGAAGCCGCAGATCAGAGCACTCCTTCAGTCGAATGACCCTCCAACGTGAACATGACGTGATGCAGAAAATCAACGACCTGATGACCCCTAAAGACCCATTCTACAAGCCCCCTCCACAGACCCCGGATGTTGAATCTTAAACTCTTCTTTTTTTTTAAAGTGTATTTTTAAAACGAGCTTTTAAAGCTTGTTGAACATAATGGTACTGGCCAAAAAATATTTAAGGTTTAAAATCTGCTTGTTGAAACTGTTGCCGGCAAAATCGTTCAAACAGATCTGTTTTCATTATTTAAACAATTCCTGATATTAATGAGTCCGTCCATAAATGTTTTTTCTTCATGCTTTATAGACAAACTTAAGCAAATTATTTTAATTATGTGCTAGCTGAATAGTTTCTGAGAAGTAAAGTTATTTATGCAGTCTGTGATAAACTTGTTTACCTTGTGTTTTGTACGTTGTTGTATTTTCTATGAAATAAATTTGGAAATTTACAATGATGTTAGGAATTATATTTTGTCTCCCCCTTTTTATGGGGATACATATTGTTTTTGCCCTGTCTGTCTGTCAGTCAGTCTGTATGTCACACTTCATTTCCGCTCAATTACTGTAGAACGCTTGGACCCAGGAACTTAATAGATGGACCAAGAAACTTCAAACTTGGTATGCAGGTTGGTCATGACCAATAGATCATTTTCCCTATGTTGGGTCTGCTCCAGTTAACGCATCTAAACAATGATAAATTATAGCAATATTCTTAAAATTATTAAGACATATTTGATGACACCAAAGAATCTGAATTAAGTAACTTAACTGTGAAGAAAGTATGGGCATTTTTTTACAACAGCCATATAGTACTTTAGTAATGCTTAGAGATTGCAAGTATGTTGAGTGGTCCATATTATATTTTGTAAACTACCAAGTTATTGGGGCAGCCACTGTTTATATCTATCGCCTCACCTGATTACTAACAACAACAGCTGACTGAATAATTGTATTAGAAAACTTGAGAAATACCTTCTCATTGGACACAATATATAGTTGACCACTTAAAACAGTAAATGGTATAAACATAAGTCATGGAAAAACAGAAACACTGTTAAATGTTCGTAATATTTATTTATATAAAATAAAGATGTTTCTGTACTATAAAAGAGATTCTGGAATAGCTATATAATTGGGATTGCAATGAAAATAGGAATGTAAAATTGTAAAAATAAAAATGAATATTTAAATATCGTAAAATTAAAACATCTCTATAAATGTAGTGTATAAAGTTTTATTAAGTTATATTTTAGACAAATATTATTTTCATATGACGATATCAGATGCAAAGCATACTAAATGAACACAAAATACATCGAATAAATTCTCACGAAATATTTGATTTTCTAAGATTGCTGGTTTATAATAATTATAACTTTACTTACTAGTTAAAGATAACTCATTCATCTATTTAACAAAACTTGTTTAAACATATTTATTAGTTATTAATTTGTTTACTATATGACCTTCATAAAAAACTGCATTGCAAACAAAACAACAAAACACACACGCATGCTGCACGCATGTCACAATTTATTATTGTACGATTTAAATGAAAACGAAACAAATTGCAATTGCTGTGAAAAATATAATAAATAAAACTATGAAGTTGAGCACGTTTCTGAATGCCTGAGGAAGCAGCAGTGGACTTGATTTTTAGATCACTACTTTTCTTCAAATATTTAGCTCTACTGTGCATATAATCATAATGTATGATAATGTCGGCATGAGATTTTGATTTTTTTCCAAAAATATTTGGTGGCCCTTTTATACAATACATCCAATCACATGTCCTTGAACTTTGACAACAGTCCCTTAAAACAATGTGAGCTGGACGCAATGTCATAAGTAGAAACATAAGACCTGGGGTCAATACTGATCTTAATTGGATTTAAGAGCGATGTAGCTAATCGGATTGCTCGATATAAATAACGGACCATAACAGTGAATGGATTTAGTAACGTTCATGTATGACCATAAGTTGCACATTAAATATCACCATCATAAATAAATAGAAAATGAATGAATAGATGGAACAAATCATAAACACATTCATGATGCATTTAACTCCTGAACACAAAACTAATGCAAGTTTCTGTTTCCCCTGATTTCCAAGCACACAACAGCTGCAAAGAAAGTACCTACACAAAAAGCGATAACGACATAAAAGTTTCTTGCGATGACGTCAGCACTACCTGGGAAGTTCTTGTCAAGAAAAATGTCACCGCTTTCCATGCATGGCTGTAGCACTGTAAAAGATGACGTGTGTTTCATAAAACAGTTTTTCAGAAATGTACAAGACTAATTTTGATGCAAAGTATCAAAGACGTCGCGAATGTTTTTGAAACATGACTACTGATAAAAGGAAGAAGATAAATCAGGATACCAAGTTTGAGGTACGTGGAGATAAGCATTCTTCAGTTATTGGACGAAATCGGATTTTAGCTTAAGGTCACCAGGACCTTGACCTTTGACCAACTGACATGACAATAGTTACTTACTGGTCATGTTTGACGGATCTCTACCAAGTTCGAGGTCTCTAAGCCTAAGCGTTTTTCATATAATGATCGGAAACCAATTTTCAGTCACCACGACGTTGACCATGATGGTCCATATGTTGACCATATTTCACTATCCGGGAGTGGGCCCACACCATATTGATATGAAAGAATTTAAACTGTTTAATTTCACTGGTTTTAAGAATGTTCTGTTAAGTCTATATTCTGCAATTAAAATATGGAAACGTATGTTTTTAAAAATGAATACTCCATGTTAAAGAAATCGTTGTTTTATTTCAAGAAATACAACAATTCCAAATTGTACACCTAAGTTGATATATGTTAAGATGCTTCTGTAATACGGACCTAGAGAATATAACTGTTTTGATTGAAATGTTAAAGAAATTGGCCAGGTATATGTGTAATTAATAATTATCATATGTTTACGAAGTAAATTGAGTACAGACCGTGATAATACAGTTAACGATTAAAAATCAAGGTTTTAAAATCTAAACAATTAATATGTATACGCTTAACTTAGGTTACACACCACCATTGTCATTTCCTCTATAATTCAATGTGAAATGATTATTTTTAGACAACATTTAAAGGCATTTCGAGCGAATGCAGACTAAGATAAACATATATATTCTTAAAGTACAAGCTTTGAATTACCTTTTAAGCCAATAAAAAAGTGGGGTCAAGTTATTCCTAAGAAAAATATCTCCACTTGAAAAACAAACTCTAAAAATTGCACATTCCGCCATAACAGTTCTTCCAAAATGACCTTTCAACTATAGGGCAGCAGTTTATGCTTAGGCCAAAAAAAAAATATGTCTGGTTCAGGAAACCCGACCGACCCTATTTTTAACCCGCCGACCCTAAACTTTTTTTTTTCGAAATCGCGGCTGAAAACCGCTATACTGCGTATTGAAAATTTTCTTTTCTGTAGTTATTGCTCTTTGGGTTAATAGAGCGCGTTTATATCGATCTTTGGGTTAATAGAGCGCACAACAATGGCGGCGCCCATGGCGGGTTCACCAGCCACTTTGATGGCCATAAAACTCCAAAAATGTGAACATGGAGCAGAGCGGCAGGTCATGAAAGCGGTCCAGCATGGTTGCACAGCTTCGGAAGTATTCGAGGAGCTCCATGGGCCAACCAACCCCAAACTGTTTGCCACCAAATATGAAGCCGCAATTAGTTTAGGCCCGGGCGGAACGTTTTGGCAGGTGAAATGTGCCTTCCTTTGCTTTTGAAAAAAAGATCGAATTTAATATTTGTATTTTTGATGTCTTTTAAAATTAATACCAGAAAGGTACAGGTAGTTGATAAAGCCATAGGAGGTCAGATTTATTTAAAATAAATACTCAGCCAGTCAGATCTGTCATACCTGTATTTTACAGGCTGGGGATTAATAATACAGTCAATTAATAATATTAAACTCACAAAGTATTGGATAATACTTTTGTTGCTCTTCTAACCTGGACCCCTAGGTCCTCAGTGCACTAAGGTTGCCTAGCTAATGCCTTATATGATTTTGTGCAACACCACTCACAATGTGCATTTGTTACAATGACAGAATTCACAAAAGAGATGTATTAAAGTGACTTATCTTTACAAGATATTTTAAACAAAATTGTCGACAGAAATCTTTAAAAAATGGAATTTTTATAAAATACTAGGTTGTACATGAATCTCTTTTGTGAACTCTTTGTGCAGGTTAGCATTGTACAGAGGGTGACTAAAAGGCATAGGGTACATAAACAGCAAGCATAGAAAAGGAAAATAATGTGAATAAACAAAGATGATACATGGTTAGATAGATTAGATAGATTTATTCGACATAAAAATTGCATATATTAAACATGACAAATACAAATTTAAACATGTATAAACATATATAACATTTATGTCAAGGATAACACAAAAAAGAGTTAAAATAAAACCTTATTTCCATTGTGGTCCTTACAGATAATACAGGGTTGAAATGCTCTGTTATTATGTGGTTAAATGACTGCATTGAAACAAGCACACATCACAATACCACATGCTGGGAGTTACAAAGTGATCTGACTGCTCTGTGCATCGTCTACACATAGACAACATACGTCCAAAAAAAAAAAAAAAAAAAAAAAAATGGAAAAAATGCCTACCCTCCTAATTTTTTGGGACAACGTTTCCTGAACCAGACATATTTTTTTTTGGCCTTAAATCTCTATTCTAAATGATAAATCAAGCAATAATAGATACTCAAGGTATAAAAGTTTCAGGAATAATGATATTTTTGATTTACAGTGTATTGAGCATGTGAAAACATGTCTATCAGTCATAAAAACATTATTTTTTTATTGAGAACTTTCCACACAACGGAAGTACATATGACGCAATGGTGACGTCATACCTAACTTAGAAATAGGCTTACCTGATCCATTATACGTGACGTTTAAGTTAGAAGTAACGTTAGAAAGTTGAATCTCAGGGCAGTCAAACCGCAGACCATGGAACTCGTTAGCAGCCAGAAGTTCGGCGGAGTATTTTTGGATAAGACCTTTGCTGACCCACTGCAAGGGTTTCATAAGGGAGTTCAAGTCCCTGAAACAATAGATAATGTGTCTGTTTTCACTATGATATGGTCAACGGGAACTGAATTATTTAGGTACATGTATAATAGAAATATATACACACATCGTGCATACTTTTAACTGTTGGCAAAAAATATGTTATCAAAGTATTTGTTTGTGTTAGTTTGTTTATTATTGAAACAGTTTTAGACTGGCGTGTATAAACAGCTAAATCGTTCTTATAAATGCCCATGGAAATACCATTGCGAGAGGGGGAGGGGGTATGGCGATCATCACTCCGATATTTTTCGGACATCGACGTGCGCCCAATTCCGCTACTCTCCATTCATCGGTCGATGGGTCAGTCATGATAATCTGTATCTGTATCTGTTCTGTTACGTATAATCCGACGATGCATCTAACTTAAACCCCTTACAGCTTACAAAGCGTCTCACAAACCTTGAAAAAAAGCTTACTTTAAAAATCCAGTGGCCACCAAAGAGTAGCTTGAAAGACAGAGTCCAGTGACGGCCTGGGCCAAGTTGGCGGACAGGAAGATGCCATGGAAGGCTGCAGTGTGCAGCTCCGACCAGAGACAGTTTAGGAACACCACGGCGGTAAACCGGATGAACTGGAGTTGGCCTGGGTGAAGCCCCGTGCTCCTGTGAGTCACATCGGAAGCATTGGTATAACAGTTATTACATGTGCATTGTATATCAAAAATGTCAAACTATAACTCCTCAACTGAGAAAGACACCCGTATATAATTTGTGGATTGACCGTTTTAATTTTGAATGGTTGTTGTTGATGTTGCTGTTGTTGTTGTTGTGGTTCAGTTTATAAAGGCCTGTCATTGCCCTATAATGACTGCATTACATCCCAAAGTGTGACTTCAACACAAATTAAAGCTAAATGAGGAATTTTATCCAGACCGGTTGATGGGATATTAGCAAGAAGAGCAATTTTATGGGTTATTTGCTGTTCTCCTTTTAGTTTAGTTTCGTCATTCAGTCTCAGTAATCATTTATTACGTTGTTTCAACCTCATTTCAACGTTGTTTCAACGTTTAAACCGCAACGTTGTTTCAACGTTGAAATCACAACGGCAATACAACTTTCAAATACAACCATAGTTCAACCTTTTCTCAACGTTGAAGGATAACCGTTGTTTCAACGTTGCTTCAACGTTGTTGTGCCTGCTGGGTACGTACCGCCCCACTAGAGACAGGCTATAGAACAGGCCAAATTAAACCGTGTTGAGGATGATCCTGGTGCAGTTCATATACTTATTTATGATTGTTGTATAAGTCTTAATAAAAAATGTCCGATCTGTTCTGTTATATTAAATACTTCGTTGTGGTTTTATAGAAATGAGCTTCGTCATTCGGAATACTTCGGCCATTTTCAATCGAAAACAACCTCGGATGTATATGGACGGTTTACAGTGTAAGCTGCAAGTAGATTGCGTAGTAATTTGAATACAGCAGATTAACTTTATGGCTTTACTCTTGAGAATCTTTATTAATTATACGACAATACACTTCCCTGGCAATCAAGTTAATCTTAGGTATAATAAATACACGTTAAACACCACCATTAATAAATGCTATTATATATTTTTTTACGAACTACTTCTAATGATGTACATCCGGGGTTGTTTTCAATGGGAAATGGCCGATGAGTTCCGAATGGATCGTCGTATGTGATCGCTTGCAATCCACTTACCAGTAAACAATGGCACTGAAGAGGACGGAAGACACGACATGGCACGGTAATACATGGACGGTATAAGCCAACAGGAGGGTCAGGGCGCCATACAACCCGTCTCGTCGCTCCCGGAAATACTGGTCTCGGATGCTAGGAACTAAATTTAGGAAAATTTGTTTAAATTAATTCTCTGAAGTTTGTAAAAAATTGACTAGTTCACCTTATAATTCTTGATGTTTATCGAAAGTAAGGAAGTGGAAAAAAAGCAATAAAATGGGGTGAAATCAAGAAACATCTGAATATTCAGTTGTTGTGATAACTAACAGACAGTGTGTTTTTTGCAATGTCTGCAATGACGTTGCGGCGCGAAGAATTGCAGGACTTTATCTGAGAGGAATTTCTTAATATCGTTGAGGGACGCGCGGCGTGGGGTTGCATATTTATCCTCCGCAGACAATTCGCACCACGGTGGTCCGCGATTTACTGCAAACCGCGTGCTTTAAGTACTGTATTTATAGAAAACATAGGTTGAAAAGTTCACAATGTTGGAAAACACTAGGCATTAATTAAGTATTTAATTTAGGAAGATTTTGTCTCCTTTGCAATAAAAAAGTTTACTTCATAGCATTGTGAAAGAAGTCAAATTTATATCGAGAAGAATGTTATTATTTCTTGGACAATCATCGAATTTCGAAATGCAAATGCTTTTTCATTGAAAATCTGATAAAATAGTCTTTTGTAAAATTTGCTCAACTCATACACCTAAACATGTTGCAATGGATATATGTATTATGCTTGCTAAATATTGAACCCGAAAACTAGATAAAAAAAGATATGTTTTTATATTTTGTTATTTGGTCCTTTTGAACGACTTTTAAACTGCGGAAGGCCTTTAATTTCGCTAATTTTGCCCAGTTCTAATGCTCTTTTTACATGCGACATGGTATTGATATTATTGGTATTATAGGTTGCTATTCCATATATTAACTTAATCAAATTGGTAAAAATTGTGAGTTTTTGTTACACCAAAGGCAAATATTTGATACTAAATAAGGCACATTTCAGTGTCAAAAACAAACAATTTTTAACAATGATTTAAGACGACTGCTTTAAAATAAGTAATTGGTAAAGGCTCATCTGAAATCATTGTTTAAAATGTATTGTACAGTATATTTCAAAGACAACTATTAAAAAAGACAGAAAAATATACAACAAATATAACACAGATATGGTATAATACAATTAGACGTGTTTTGACTTCAAACTTTGAAATTCAGGCATTTCAAAAAGGACTCAAATGGATACTTTGGATATCTCGAAGCATTGGATAACTCGAGGTTTTGGGCTGGGTCCCGGTGTCCTCGAGTTATTTCAGCTTAAATATACATGAACTCAAACTCACACAATGCTGAAACTCGGGATAACTCGAAACATCGGATAACTTGAGGTTCTGGTTCGCGTCCTCGAATTATCGCAGTTTTACCTTAATATATGATTCCATATTACTCACATAAGGCTGAAGCGTTGAGTATGGACACATACGGTGCGAACGCGCATGTCAAATACAGCATCCCCATCCGGTTCTGGACGCTGCTCGGCTCCGTACCAATGTGGCCCATGAATGCGATTATCATTATACAGAAAGCCGGGAGGAAGAAGAACCGCAGCATATAATCTGCACGGTCACGGAATAGGTTCCGATACATCCGCCTGTGGGATGAAAAAGAGCTTGGAATAAAACAAGAAATAATTCCTCCCCCCACAAACCGCGTTATTGAATTTATGCACAGGGGCAGAGTACGTTGTTATAACACCACCCTATGACCACGTCCCTCCCTCGATTTTTTTTTAAATCCCAGGCTGATGGGGGAAATGTTACTAGTGATAAATAAAAAAATATACAAAGTTTATAAAAAAAAAGTTATCACTAGTTTCATTTCCCCCATCATTATTAACATTAATAAGACTCAGATTTGTTTTGTTTTTTCTAAAAAACAAATGGGGAGGGGGAGGGGCGTGGTCATGGAGGGTCGTCATAAAAACGAACCCTGCCCCTGTGTAGCGCTTCAGCCAGAATGTACAATTTCAATTTCAATCACGCAGGTGTGTGTCACGTGACTGTTTTGAATCATGTTGTCAATGACAATTTTAATAACAATGGTTTGGTATAAGATATAAATAAATACCCGTATGTTAGAATAAATTAGAATAGTATATACAAATATATTTAAGTGAAAATCATGGCTAGTTTTACCTAATAACAGTGACTAACACCCGAGCGGAGCCCGGGCGCTCTACCGCTTCCCTATATCCGGCACGCGGTCCTCGCCGGAAGTCGTCAGAGATCCTCCGGAATGTCCCAAGCTGTAGCCGAGAAGTTTTCAATATTTTAACCAACCGTTCCACTCGAATAAGGCTCTGAATTTCTGAATCTTTGTCTCGGCGGTCCATACTCGCCACATCAACTAAAATGGAATTTCATTGGCTCGGTAATGTTCGGAGGAATTCGGAAAAAATACGGATTATTTATAGTAAGACGAACGACTGAAGCAACCGAACTTGCACAGACACCTATTATCCAGTTGGTCTATGTTTGTAACTTTAACTGCAATATGGTTAATTAAGGTTAATTTTAATTGTTACTTTTACTCGGCAATGTTCGACAAAATTTGTGACTTTGACTCGGTTAGCTTCGGGAGTTTTCGATATCGAGTTGAATGTCCGAGTCTTTGATCAACCATCCGATACTTTCAACGTCGACTAGAATCTTTTAAATAAATTTATTAGGGAGTATAAGTATCTTCCATGGCCGAGAGTGTTAGATAGGTTCATTTCGACCCGAGCGTAGGGTGTTTTGCGGAAAAGAGGTTTACCGAAAAACACCCTGCGCGAAGGTCGGGATGAACCTATCTTACACGGGGGGCTATGGTAGATGCTTTATCTCCCAACTCAATTAAACAAAATTAAGTAAAATTGTGTTTCTTTGCAGGAACTCTTTTATGCTTACTGAAAATAATTGCGTGGATATGCGATAATTCGTAGTTGTAATGGATATGCGCGCAGTGATTCAGATTATGTTAATAGTCAAATCGGTTCTTAAATAGTTCTAAAGAGAGTGAAGCATTATTTCTTGAAAGGTACGTGCAAACTTTTTTATGGTGACATTTGAAGCGAGAAATAATTAATTAGCGTTCTAAATATTGCCACAAGACAAAGTTTCCATGATGCTACAGACGACAGTTTTCAACAAGGGAGGTAAAAGTACAATGTGGCGACCAAGGAGTTCCATACGGGAATTTTGTTTTCGCCCGTGGGCAAGAAAAGAATTTCTAGCATGGTTAAATTATTGGATCTTCTTATCTGAGGTGGGAGAATATAAGTATCTTCCATGGCCGAGAGTGCAAGATAGGTTCATCCCGACCCGAGCGTAGGTAAACCTCGTTTCCGCAAAACACCCTCCGAGAGGTTTGTGATGAACCTTTCTTACACGGGGGGCTATGGTAGATGCTTTTTCTCCCACCTCAGTTTAACAAAATGAAGTAAAAATGTATTTTTGCTGGAACTCTTTTGTGCGTGGTGAAAATAAATGCATATGTATATGTGATAACTCGTGGTTGTCATGGATATGCGCGCAGTGATTCAGATTATGTTAATAGTCAAATCGGTCTTTAAATAGTTCTGAGAAGAGTGAAGCATAATTTCTTGAAAGGTGCGTGAAAAAAATGTTATGGTGACATTTGAAGCGAGAAATAATTAAAAAGCATTCTAAATATTGCCACAAACAAGGTTTCTAATATGCTACAGACGACATTCTTCAACAAGGGAGGTAATTACAATGTGATGACCATTAAAAAGGAGTTCCATACGGGTACTTATTTTACATTTCCCCGTGGTCAAATTTTCTAGCATGGTTAAATTTTTGGATCTACTTATCTGAGGTGTGAGAAAAGTATGGTAATGTTCGACACAATTGGTGCCTTTGGCATTGCTAACATTTCGCTAGTATCGGGTTGCAACGATCATTTTCATGATTTCAAAATACACTGCGTATTTTAGTAAAACCCCATGGGGAGGTCTCCAGAAGTATGGAATGTATGGTGTGGTGTCCCGGCGTGCCCTTTGTGAGGTTTACGACCATTTCTTACAACGTTAGTTTTAATAACCCGTTTTACTCCAGTAGCTAACCTGGCAGTGCTCTTTGGCAGATGTATCGACTGTCCTTAATCTTTTAACCCATCTTATATCAGTAACAGATTTAAACGACTTGCTCGCCCGTTTGACTCGTGTAGCTAACGCAATGGACTCGACTTGCTCGCCCGGTTGACTCGTGTAGCTAACGCAATGGACTCGACTTGCTCGCCTGGTTGACTCGTGAAGCTAACGCAATGGACTCGACTTGCTCGCCCGGTTGACTCGTGTAGCTAACGCAATGGACTCGACTTGCTCGGCCGTTTGACTCGTGTAGCTAACGCAATGGACTCGACTTGCTCGCCCGGTTGACTCGTGAAGATAACGCAATGGACTCGACTTGCTCGCCCGTTTGACTCGTGTAGCTAACGCAATGGACTCGACTTGCTCGCCTGGTTGACTCGTGTAGCTAACGCAATGGACTCGACTTGCTCGCCCGGTTGACTCGTGTAGCTAACGCGATAAATCTCTTTGGCAGGTGTATCGATGGTCCAAAATCGATTAACCCATCTTATATCAGCAATGGATTAACTCGACTTGCTCCACCGTTTTCCTCGAGTAGTTAATCCAACAGTGCCCTTTGGCAGATGAATCGATTGACAAACATCGATTAACCCATCTTTTTGTTAGCAATGCAGGGGCGGATCCAGTATTTTCCTTTAGAGGGGACATAGAACGTACACTCGGTTCCCCAAAAAAAGAACAATTCATGGTTTTAACGGGTTGATTGGGGCATAAAGTCGTCCCCAGGAAATATTTAGAAATATTGCATTCCAGGTTATAAAAAAGTAAACTTTTAACTATTTTAGAGGGTGTGTGCGCCGGATGCGCCCCCGTCTTAAGCCGCTAGTGCAATGGATTTACTCGACTTGCTAGCCTGTTTTGCTCTATTTTTTTTATTTCATACGTACCGATGGTCCAACATCGATTAACCCATCTTTTATTAACACTCTTTACGGGCAAATCCCATTTAGTCACAAACCTAGGTTATCCTTAATGTACACATAAAACTCGGTAAATACCACAATAGCTATTAGTATCTATTACTTGTTAAATACTAGTTCTCGATTTAATCATTGAAACTGAAGACATGGTATTGCATTTATTTCACAGTATTTGAATTTGCCATCATCGCCATTTACTCTGAGGTTACTGTTTGCATCTACGACATATATTCCTATATCGTCGATGTTTCAAAATACTTTCTAAAATTAGGCCATTTAAAGGTGCACTCTCACAGATTGAGCGTTTTGACAACTTATTTTTTATTTTGTTTTGTCTTGGAATGAGCGTAATGTTTCGTTTTTGTCTGGAAACCAGTGATATAAGACTGCTGACAAAAAATAAGATCGCATTTTTATTTAATTTTTAGGGTCGAAAATTGATGTTTTATGTATTAGAAACAATGAGGAGTTTATCGGCATAAAACATCAATCTTCAATCATAAACAAGAACAAACTGCGATCTGTTCTTTGTTGTCGTCATCAGTATAATATCACTGGTTTCCAAACATTTACGAAACGATTGGCTTATTCAAAGACAAAACTTTGAAATAAAAGTTGTTAAAACGGTCAATCTGTGAGAGTGCAGCTTTGATAAGAGTATATCATTTACATAAAAGCGCAAATAGCATACACTGATGACGTGATTATGCAGTTTTAAAGTGCTGTCGACTTGTCCACTAATTAACTAGATACGCCGACGTAACCATTGCGACATTTCGTGTTATAACTAGCAAGTCGACATGACTACATGGTCACATAATCTTAAATCTGATGTACGATAAACGTTTAATGACTACAGGCCCAGGACTACCACAGTCATTTAAATGGAATGAACTAATGCTTTGGTGGCATATGACCTGAACATTCGGAACCCCTCGGCTATTTTTATCGTTGATAAAAATGGCAGAGGAGCTCCGAATGATGACCTGAACAACATTTAGTGACATTTAACCTACACATGTCAGTAAATGTATTTCAGGTCATATGACACCAAAGCAGGAGTTCGTTCCTATCAAATGACTGTGAAAACAGTGCTACCTTGTATGACCACCACACAACTCACCATATCTATCCAGCGGGTTTGTATATTTATCACATGGGTACCCTACTTCTGTAAAATATTGCACCATCCCTTTCGCACAGCCGAAATAAACGAATTCTCCCTTTGACATAATTCCTATTCTGTCCAGCAGCGAATAAATGTCCGAACTCGGTTGATGGAGAGAAAGCATGACTATATTCCCGCGTCTCGCGAGATCTCGCAGGTTGGAAACAAGATGGCGGGCGGTATAGCTATCGAGGCCGGATGTCGGTTCGTCTAGAAGTATGATATCTAAAATAAAACAAATGTTTGACCCAAAAAATAAGTTACATAGTATAGTATTTTTCAGTCATATTTAAAGTCGATAAGCCAATCGTTCATGGGTATTATTTTAGAGAAAATAATTACGATTACAACTGATGAAGAAGAAGAAGATATTAACAACAACAACAGCAAAAACAACGACGAAAAAGAAGAAAGAACCTGGGTTTTTAAGGAGTTGTATCGCTATGGTAACACGCCGCCGTTCACCGCCGGAAATACCTCGTATGATACTTCCGCCAATGCGTGTGTCTGCGACGTCTTTTAGACCCATTGCCAATACCACGTCAGTGACCTTAAATAGTAAAAACATAATTATCTATGTTATCTATGTTTATGTTCTGATATCATTTTTGCATTGCACTGTGAATTTTTACAATAGTTGAATAGATATTTTTCGCTTGATGGTGCTGAAATATCTGATTGAATTTGACAAACCGCCTCGAGCCCAAAATCATATAATTACGTATAATAAATTTACCCTCTTTTCTATTTCTTCTGACGTCGAGCATCCTGGCAGCCTGAGTTTGGCGCTGTATATTAACGTTTCTCGGACGGTAAGATTTGGCAGGAAACGGTCAGCTTGCATCACGTAGGTGGCGTGATTCTGAATGACGTCATTTGTGCATCGTGTACCATTGTAAATGACGTCTCCAGTCACTTTGCCGGAAGCACGGCATGTTATGACGTCTAGCAGGGACGTCTTTCCAGACCCTAGAACGAAACACCAAGCCAATTGTACAAAGGACGCAGGAAAATGCTAAACCAGGTATAGACTAATTATTTTATATATTCATCAAGCAGTATGTAAGGTTTAAGCAAATATAATCTATAGTTTCTAAGGAAGGAGTGTGTATTTGAATTATATTTGTCCTTTTTTAATATTTTTTTCACTAAAGCGTGTTAATTATTAAAAACCGATTAAACGTCATGAGAAACTGGCTTCGAAAGCGGCGGTGCATGACACACTAAACATCATTTCTAGTTGGCCTTAGATATATGGATGTAATGAAAATGTGTATGACTTAATGCTTCGTGGTTTAAACCCCGATGATATTCTGCAGATATTATTTTTTACGAAGCTAATTATGCTAGCTACGTAACTGTTGCTCAAACTAACAAGAATGCATTTACATTTTCTGGAAAGGCTATGAATTACATATTTCTGTTAAGGCAATCGAATGCCTCTTTTTTAGATAGCCTAGGGAATTCTGCCCGTAAATAAGATAATTCTCTGTTAACTCCATTAACCTTAATGGTAAATGTTGATGCCTGTGCTGGTATTCAATATTGGTCTTACATGTATTTGGATCTAAGAACGATGTAGCGTATCGGATCGCGTGATATAAATAACGAACCTATATAGGGAATGAAGTTCCTGAAGCATGACAATAAGTGTGACTTAAGATGCATATTGAATACCACCCAAGATGACTTCATACTTTTTTGGTATCTTTTCTAAGGTATTTGCTTACGTAACCGTCTCCGTGGCCTAGTGGTTAAGCGTCCGCTTACGGAGCGGGAGGTCGTGGATTCGATCCCTGGCCGCGTCATACCAAAAGACTTTAAAAATTGGTACAAGTAGCTCCCTTGCCTGGCGCTCGGCATTTAAAGGGTAGTGCTTGGAAAAGTGGTGTACTCAGTACTGGTTTAACCCAGGAAAGTTGTACCCCGTGTATCGGTGCTTTACACCGAGCACGTAAAAGAAATAGGTAAGAAATATAGATACGAAAGTACTTCTTGCATTAAGTGATTACATGGTGTATATTTACCCTTTATGGCAGCTGAAATCGGACGTATATGACACATTTTACAATCGTTGAGGGCCAAACAAACTTGGTATAATATTCAGGCGAGTAGCTAGGGCATATTTGGAATTACACAGATCGATGCCGGACAGCATATTAACCCCTTCACCCCTATATTTTAAATTCGGGATTTTTGGTATGACAAAAACTTCGACCTGTCAAAATTTCATTACGTAACTGCGTATTTGCGTACAGTCAGCTATTCGCCCGAGATTTCGGTAAAGATTTGAATTACATTTTCCTGTTATTCACACAAAACTGTTTGAAATGATACCAAAATAATATGGGACCACTTGAGCATTTAAAATTCAATTATTCGTGGGCCGGAAATTAGACTCTCTCAATGATATTACGCGCTCTTTTACCACCAAATCCTACAAAAGGTATCATTTGACAATATGTTGTTTTCCATTCATCCGGTCATACCTGAGTTTCCGAGAATGCCAGTAATTTCCCCTGACTTGAGTCGCAACGTGACATCATTGATGATGCATTTATGACGTAACTTCCGGAAGCAGGCGCCCTTCCACCACGGCCCCACCCAGTCTCGTACCACATACTTCAAGTTGAGCACATCCAGGTGATTTGTGGCATCTGTAAATATAAATATATTCTGTAATGCAGCAGGGGCGTAACAAGACCGTGTTTGTGTAAATATATTCTGTAATGCAGCAGGGGCGTAACTAGACCGTGTTTATGTAAATATATTCTGTAATGCAGCAGGGGCGTAACTAGACCGTGTTTGTGTAAATATATTCTGTTATGCAGCAGGGGCGTTACTAGACCGTGTTTGTGAAAATATATTATGTAATGCAGAAGGGGCGTAACTAGACCGTGTTTGTGTAAATATATTCTGTAATGCAGCCGGGGCGTAACTAGACCGTAATTATGTAAATATATTCTGTAATGCAGCGTTTGTGTTAATATATTGTGTAATGACCGTGTTTGTGTAAATATATTTTGTGATGCAGCAGGGGCGTAACTAGACCGTGTTTATGTAAATATATTCTGTAATGCAGCAGGGGCGTAACTAGACCGCGTTTGTGTTAATATGCCGTCCGGCAAATTAATGGTACCTATATAAAATTATATGGTAAGGTTTCTATAACCTTTGATACGTTAACAAAATTCCACAATTGACACTCTGACTGACCAGACCCGTTTAGGGGTATTTCCCACACTTAAATCACTAGCGGATCGGGGGTGGGGGTGCCTCTAGCACCCCCTTCAAATTTTCTTTAAAAATCAATATATGAGAAAAAAGAAATTGTTAAAAATATATTGGTGGAGTATGCCAATCCCCCCTTCGGTTCCGTGAAGGAGGGATGCAGGCCAAAAGGTTACGCCCCTATGTATCGCCCCTCTTACGTCAAATCATGGATCCGCCCCTGGGATTTGTTAATCAAATCATTAATTCACCAATATATTGCATAACTACATTGGTCTAAACTACGTACACAATTTGTAACAGGTGATGGAAAAAAAATTGCACAGACGACTAATCTATTCATGTGTGCAGAATGCTTTGAATATCTGATATAAACATAAACATAACTGTTCGTTATGATTGCCCAAGCGTCCATGTTAAACATTATTTCCATTTGCTGGATGAAACGACTAGCTCATTTGTACATCGTGTAGCGCAAATACTTCATGTGCATATTAAACTTGCATTTTTTATTCCAAATGTAAATGAGGACGGATTCATTACAAGTTTGCACACTATCGTTTAAAGGGACTTGTTCAGAGATTTCAATATATCGGTAAATATATCTAAAATGTAAGATTTGTTGAAAGTCAGTTCTTATACGTTCACAAGTGCCCATGGAATATACTTATACTTTTTACCAACGACTAGATTCTATAAACGTTGGTGAATAAGTCCTCGCATAGTCTTTCCTTAATATGCGTGTATTTTGATTTGGGTTTTAACGATCAGCACCAATTACAGTCAAATTTTGTTTACCACCTCCCTTTAATATATTATATATATACTAGTAGATTCATTATGGAGTTATGCAAAATTTATATAATTATTAATAAAAATAGTTTTAAGTTTTATCTATAATAAGCCAGAAGGTCGCAGACTCATGAGGCATAACGTGCACAACATTAAAGAGATAATATCGATGTTAATATCTGAAATGCACTGACACATCTTTGCACCGTAATGAATGATGGCTTACCTTATTTTTTAACACATGAAATAAAAGCGTTTAGCACAGTCGAACAGTCGTAAAACAAGATATTAAGTGCCAAACGGAGAGTGTTTTAAATTTCAAATACAATAGCAAAATTCAACTATTAACTACGATTAACCATATCACCAACGAACGATGTTTATTCTTTTGAAAATGTTTGACACGTCTTATAGTATGTACCTATAATGGTTTAAATCTTTTTAACCAATGGGATGACAGTATTTTTCAAATAATTCGACGTATAATTTTCATATAGACCGACGTTGTGCACCAGTCAATTATAACCACGGCCCCCAAGTCCGGGGAATAGTGGGGACTTTAACTTTTGGTCCAGCCAAGCCCGGGTAAAATCCCCGCCCTGCGGGAACAAACTGCTGGTAAAATCTCCGTCAAATGCCCCCACACCTCAGGGACCTTAGGTAAGGCCTTTTCTCCGCTATTTTTGACGCGAAGACAAAACTACCGCATTCACCCGGCACTGCGGGGCCACCTGGAAGGTAAAAACACGGCCCATTTCCCTGGCTATCCCCGGTATACTCCCGGGCCTGGGTGGGGGGAAGGGGGCGTGGTTACAATTGACTGCTGCATTAGATTCGCCGTATTAATAGGCTGAATCTCTTACATATACGGTCTGACCGGGGTGATACTCGATTTTTTTTTACACCCATTTCTTAAGTATGCACTCTTCTAACTCACACACTGAGTGACAATGCATGTTTTAAGGTATATTAATTATGTGATGTATATATGTTGTATTGATGAGACTATTAATAAACTATCAAATTTTAAAGACGTTAAAATACATTATCTATGTGTAAGAATTCTCGAGTTGGCCTGACCTTTTGAAGTTATGTGCATGTATACACATAAATATATACACATCATTAAAATGAATACTATTTATATTTTCAAAAAAAATATCCATAAAACAGGTATATAAAGACAAATATTACCTTCTATTTTTCCTGATATTCCGTTCACAGCCATAGGCGCTAATAACCGCACATCTGCACCTGAAGCTGAACACTCCTATTATGTCCAATATTGTTACAATCTCAATAATATAAGCAAGCTTCTCGTTCAACTGTTTTAACAATTGTAAGATGACTTGAATACATACAAGGTCATTCTTATATACCACGCTTAGGTAAGTTATGTATTACATCCTTGTATCAAGTTAATACACTCATGTCCTAGGCAAAAGCGATAGCTTTTAAAAACATTTGATCTATTGTCTTGATAAAAACAAAACAGTTTAAGCTGCACTCTCACAGATATACCGTTTTTACAACTTTTTTTTCT
Source organism: Mya arenaria (assembly GCF_026914265.1). NCBI lineage: Eukaryota > Metazoa > Mollusca > Bivalvia > Myida > Myidae > Mya > Mya arenaria. The sequence goes on along the minus strand of NC_069130.1, from coordinate 44,386,287 downwards.
CTTGGAAAGAGCAAATTTTGCGTAAATATCTGTAAACTAATGATAAAAGATTGCTGACAAAAGATCAGAGCGCAGATTTGCATATTTCCGTTCGAAAATTAATGTTTTATGGCTTAAAAATGCATAAAACATTTTTTTTTTAACTTAATTACAAAAATCTGCGATATATTTTTGTCAGCAGTCTTATATCACTGGTTTCCATGGATTTTCGCAAAACTTGGCTCGTTCCAAGACAAAAAAAAATAAAAAAAAAATTGTCAAAACGTTCAATCTGTGAGAATGCAGCTTTAACTTCTTTAACGAATTTAACAGAAAGAAAATATACCATTCACAAGTTATTTTATATCACGAATTAGCTATTAGCAATTACAGCGCTCGTTTATGCTTGAAAAACTCAAATAATTATATGCGATGCTTTTTATTGTGGATGCTAGTATTCAATGACAATCCAAATATGATGATCATAAAAAATAGAGCTGGGGTCAAATGAACGTGAAAAGGCTGACGAAGCAGAACTCCATTTAGATCATTGTATGACGGATATTTCTTGACATTTCAAAATCACAGAAAATGATTAACAGTTCCCCGCTTTTCAAATGATAGCTCTTACGCGGGAGGTAGTGTAAAAGTTTTGACAACAGCGTAACTCTTTTCTATCGATTCACACCGAGTGATATCCAGTGGGTTTATAGATGTTACTCGCCATTTATCAATGAAATGGAATGCCTGATAATGACGTACTTAGTCTTGTTATTTTCGATGTCATTCATTTGTAAAAACGAGTGTTTGAAACTTTTGTTCCAAATTAAATTAAGGCATCCGATCCACAAACAAGCTAGTCATTTATCAAGCCATTGTTAATAGCTGAGCCGATTGTTCAAAACCTCGTTAAAGTTAACAAGGTTGTTAACGCCATCGTTGTTAACTTTCATATACAGTCTCTGTATCTCGATTTTCTGGTTATAGCAAACTTTTTTCGATCATTTTTGGTTTAGTGAAACATGTTTTGTATATCGGTTATATCGAATGTTCTTTATCTCCAACCATTTCCCGATGTCCACGACTTCGACATAGCGAGATTTGACTGTACTTGTGCTCCAAAAGTTATTTGGATATGCTTGAAATCTGGAATGTTTCTAATAAGAGTTGAGAAAATGATTTCAAATAAACTTGTTTTATTTAAGTAGAAAACACAACATCTAATAATTCAAGTTCAAAAATTAACAACGATCTCGTTAATCAGGTTGTTTACTTTAACTGAACAGTTCTGAACAATCGGCCCAGTGGTTTCTGATTACTTCAATCGGCCCAGTGGTTTCTGATTACTTCAATTGGCCCAGTGGTTTCTGATTACTTCAATTGGCCCAGTGGTTTCTGATTACTTCAATCGGCCCAGTGGTTTCTGATTACTTCAATTGGCCCAGTGGTTTCTGATTACTTCAATTGGCCCAGTGGTTTCTGATTACTTCAATCGGCCCAGTGGTTTCTGATTACTTCTTTGTAAAATCAGTTACCAAAAATACATTATTGTACGTAAGGTTATAGCTGTTTGTATTGTTGTTCTTAATTTGAACTGAAATAAGACGTGTAATTTTCTTATTTAGTTATATTTAAAAGCACAAAAACCTGTTTGTAATATAATGTTTGGAAGTTGTTTTAAATATTCTTGCTCTCTACCATAACATATTTGGCCACAAGAAATCCAAAATCCACATACATGTACTAAATTCCGTATCTGATATTTAAATTAAAACCAATTTTAATGGTCAATTGACACCAGCTCTCTAATTTGCTTTTAAAAAGTGTTTGTTTCTTTCTTCTTAATGCGTTGCTTCATGATCCCCTTAACATATAAACTTAATCTATAGCTTTATACATTTTTTTCGTTTATGTTAAAGTTCTGTAGTGAACGTAACAATATCAAGTTAGGTCTTTTAAAACTAATTCAATAATAATGATTGTTCCGGTCATATCACCAGGAAGTACACAACAGTTTTGTACAGAACAAAACAGAATTACTTGAAGCGACACTATCACAATTTTTTTAGTTGTTTATCTCAGAATCAGCTAATTTTGGTAGTATTGCCTTCATTTCAGTCAAATAAGATAACTCACAATAAAATAGATCTCTGTTGTTTGGGAAACTGCCGAAAATTGCATTTTATCCATAAACATCAATTTTCGAACGTACATATGATTAACTGTGATCTGTTATCTTGTCACCAGTCTAGTATGACTGGTTTCCAGGCATTCACGCGGAAAATGGTTCATTCCAAGGCAAAAAAAGTTGTCAAAACGGTCAATCTGTGAGAGTGCAACTTCAACTTAAGGATACACAGCTCATCATTATCAGCACAAAATACAAAATAGTACAAACAGAAAACTTTAATCTCTGTAAAGCAAAGCATTCATTTCGGCACCGGATTTTCAAATTGAAATTAGTTTGTTTATTAAAATAATAAAAAAAGGTATTATTCCAAACTAAAAATGACGATGCCCAAAACGTGCAAATTTATTGAAAAATAGTATACTTAAATATCCACTTTGTACTGTTACTATAATTGTATACTCACATTATAGACAGTAAGTATAATCCGGTGCCAGTGAGGCAAACTAAGCGCTTCAAAAATGACTATGTATATTATATTAATGACTATTGGCAGGGGCGTAGCTAGCCCTTTATTCATGTGGATACATAATTGTGCTAGGGTGGGGTCCGGGGGCATGCCCCCCTCGAAAATTTTAAAAACCATGGTGCAATCTGGTTCATTCTGGGCGTTCTGATCTGCTTAATTTAGTACTGGAAAATGGACAGTTTGCAATTAGAAGAATGCATACTGCAATTTGGATGCCGTCTTTTTTTTGTCAGATTCATGTGGATTCAGCCGCACATTCGCGTAAAGGCAGCTACGTGCCTGATTGGTCTTCAAATCCAAATCTGGGCATAGAATATAATTCAAGCAATAGGAAGCCCTTTTGCGAACAGAAGACCGACAAACAAGAAGCATTACTAATTGATAGTAATAATGTAGTATTTGCTGTAATTAGTGGAAATATGAATAAGCATGAATAATGGATGCTAGTGGATACCCTTGATCTTAATAAATATGAATATGTATACATTATGGATGATCGTGGTCTTGAACAGCTTGTGAGTAGGATTTGGTCCCAGATAGTTATGAATATGACTAAATAATAAATGAGATAAGTACTCTGAGAGTCGTTATCTTTATCCTAAATGTTGTAGCCGGATCTCAAATAATGCACCGCCCCCCCCCCCCCCCCCCCAGATCCGGGGACTTTCACTTTCGGCCCAGCCAACCCCGGGTAAAATCCCCGTCCTGCAGGGACAAACTGCTGGTAAAATCCACGCCAAATGCCCCCGCACCGCAGGGACTCTAGGTAAGGCCCATCCTCCGCTAGTTGTGGCGCGAAGACAAAACCACCGCATTCACCCGGCACTGCGTGGCCACCTTGAAGGTAAAAACACGGCCCATTTCTCCGGTATACCCCCGGACCTGGGGGGAGGGTGGTGCGTGGCTACAATTGACCGGTGCATAATGATTTCGAGTTATTTAAACAAGTTGATTTATATGCAAGCAAATTATCCTCCAGTGTTTTACGAGTAGCAGTATATTTTAAGAAAATGACCTTTTCGTGACCCACAAAGCAAAAAAGCGAGTATATTAAACGAGATCATGTAGGTCGTGGCCACCAAGCTCGACAAGTGGGGTTTCTCCGGGTACTCAAGATTTCACCACAACGAAAGACCCATCGTCGGCAACCACCGGGTACTTTCTCCCGTTACACTTCATACACAACGAAGCATAGCGTAGTGTGTATCGGGGTATCCGGCGATGCAAAATACCGTACGCTCGAGTAATTAAAGTCGTGTGAGCGAGAGTGATTAAAATAATGTTCTTATACCTTGTTTCGCAAACGTTGCCAAAAAAAATAAGTTTAAACTAGACAAACGTGCACATTGTACATTATCAGTAAGAGAACAGACAAACTACAGTCGAAACTCGTTATGTCGAACTCTGGTATCTCGCTGTTCCGGTTATGACGAACATTTTTCGATCATTTTGGTTTAGTGATACGTGTTTTATATTCCGGTTATGTCGAATTATCGTTATCTCGCATTATATATTTTGTTTTGCGATTTTAAGGTAAATGACATTAATTTGATAATATGAAAAGTTTAAATTAACAAGCTCAAGTTATATCGCGGATGCGTAAAGGTATGAATTGTTTATAATAGTCAAAAAGCGTTAAAAAGAATTCACCTATGTCTCCCTGAACGCACGGACGGACTGCCATCCCTTTTTAAATCGCTGCCTTTCCCGTAGCCACCCTCAATTTAGCCGCCACTTCCTGACCATTCTCTTTCGAGCTTGAAAATACAGCGTCCATTCAATGGTTATCCTTCCTAACAAAATCAGTTCTCACGATAATTTCCTATTTTCTGTTTCACCTTTGCCGATAAACATGTTAGTTTCCTTGCATTAATTTATTATGCCTGGTAATCCATGTAATCACAATCAACAATTCAACGGTGCTTCTTAGAATGCAGTTTTGTACATCACGAGCGGAAGAAAATTATTTAATAGCAGTGTTTTTGTATTAAAAATAAATCGTTTTCCGTATCTTTAAGTTCCTACTAAATGTTTTCAAGGTAAATGTAAACAATCAACCTCCAATATCATTCATTAAACAAATCCATCAATATATTGATGTCTTCAAGAGCTAAGATTACATCCAGTTTCTGGTGTAAAAACGGAATTGATTACTGGAAATGTGAGCAGTCATGTATATGCCAAAGGTTGATATCAAAGCATTTTTTTTTTTAAATCCAAATACTTTTTTTTAGTTTTTGATCACTTAAATCTAAGTAAGTTAAATATTTAAAATCAATTTTAACAGCTCAAAAATCAAAGCAATTATCGTGATTTGCTAATAGTTTTACAGTTAAAAGTCAAATCAAAACTTCAAAGCTTATTTATTGCAAAAAATGTCGTACATTTGTACAGTGATTGTAATCATTGATCGATTTAAAGGCTTTGTAGTTTATTCCGCGTCATTCATTGACAAATATGCTCTAAATTACCTTTCTGCTATTAACGATATATTGTTTACCTATCAGTATAAGGGTACGCTTAATAGGCGTTAAAATGTTTGTTTTCACTAACTCGACCGACCCTATGTTTTCCTCCCGACCAGTCACCAAACACTTTTTTACCAAGTGTGAGTTTTTTTATCATATTTTCTTTTAAAAAATGCATTAATTTGAATGAACATCTTAAAACTTGACCATTTGATCTTTATTTCTTTCTACAATAGTGATATACCGTGATATAGGTCGGTTTGGTAAAGAAAACCGGTTCTCAAAAAAATATAATAAAAATTGTTTGCCTACCTACCCGATCTATTCTATGAAAGTGTGTATACCACGTGATAAATTGCGTCATAAATGCTACGTCGGAAGGCAATATTTTGATTTGAAAAATACTTAAAACAAGGATTACTTCACTTTTTCTTCACCATTTTAAATTAAACAAAGCGCAGTCTACGCAGCTTACGGAGCCCTTCCTTCGTTTTTTTACCAGAGTTTGATTGAGAGTTTAGTTTCTTTAAACACTTCGACAAACCTTTTTACAATACGGCCGTCTGACGGAGCACTGTCAAAACATTATTTTGGAAACAGGTTTGTCGAAGTGTTTGATGAAACTAATGACTTTATCAATTTTTGGTAATACACCAAATGCGGGGCTCTTTAAGCGGCATAGACTGCCCTTTGTTTCATTTAAAATGGTGTTGTAAAAGAAAGTATCACGTGGTATACACACATTGTATGAAAGTGGAAACAAAGAAAATAGATAACAGTTATGCCCACCTTCCTACCCAATTTGTTTGGAAATAACTTTTTTGGCCTTATCACTTTGTTCTACTTTTTGACACCACTATTAAATCATATTTTACAATGCCATTGTTTAAAGTGGCACTCTTATTCAAAATCAATACATACACGAGTAAAACAAACATAACTTTTGAGTGATACACCCTCAACTGCTTACTAAATAGTGCATATGTGGAAAATATTAATTACTATGTACAATATTATAACTGTGTATTTAATAGCTGAAAACGCAAAAATATTAAATGTGTGGTGAATGCTAAAAGGTGGAAAAAACGTGTTTTCTGCGCATTTCTTTTAAACTAATCTCGTTATCCTTCATAAGAACCATTGTTTTCGACATTTATTCATCAATTTGGGCATATTAAAACAATTGTATTAAATGTGTTAAATCTTATCTGGAAGTAATAGTGCATCTTTAAAGGGACTGTGTCACAGATTGGCACCAAAAAAGTTTTTTTTCTTTAACGAATCACAGGAAAATTATCTAATAGAATGTGTTACGCTTTGATATCATAATTGTAAATAAAAGTACCAAAATGTAAAAAAAAAAAATGTGTCGAAGACCGGGTTCGAACCCGCGTCGCCAAAATTGTAGTCCAGCGTCTAATCACTGCGCTACAAGGGCTTATTCTATTCGTGTGACATAATTAAGCTATACACCTACCTCGGTAATATCACGTGATAACATCGACAAGCCAATCACGCACAAGGAATGAATTATACCTGGTAGACATACCCAGTAATCTTTTTAATGGAAAAATACGAAATAACTGCTAAACTTAAATAAATTGTAAACGATGTGGTACATCAGTTAGTAAGGTTCAATGCATTGTACACATCGATGCCAGTTTTCAGTTTTCGACAATTTTCTTCTTTTTTTCGCTATTTTATCATACGTGAGACAACCCCTTTAAGCAAAAATCCACATATAGTGGCATAGAGGTGGAAGGTGTGATTTTTTTGTTTTATTTTATTTCGTGGTAACGACTTATTAACTCATTCCAACAACTCACTGTGTCGTTGCCACGACTTACTATCTTGTTCCCACGACTTCAATATCTCGTGGCGACGACTTGGTTTTGATGTGGCCGTGAATAAGACATAACTATTTAACTCTTAAGTCATGGGAACTGAACAGTAAGTCGTGGCCATGAGATAAAAAGTACGTATATCATCTTTAATCATAATGACGTTATATACATAAACACTTCCAGTTTGTTTATAGAAAAGTTCGGGTTATTTAGCCTTATAACCATGTCATGTATGATTTTTAGCTCGACTATTCGAAGAATAAGAGAGCTATACTACTCACCCAAGCGTCGGCGTCGGCGTCACCCCTTGGTTAAGGTTTTGCGTTCAAGCACACATAGGTTAATATCTCAGCAACTACTTGAGGTATTGCATTGAGACTTTATACAATGGTACTCAACCATCCAACCTACTTAATTAACCAAGTTAGATAACTTTAGTTTGCATTTAATACCAATAATAGGCCTTTATTATTTGACTTAGAAATTCTGGTTAAGGTTTTGCGTGCAAGCACACATAGGTTAATATCTCAGCAACTACTTGAGGTGTTGCATTGAGACTTGATACAATGGTACTCAACCATCCAACCTACTTAATTAACGAAGTTAGATAACTCTAGTTTGCATTTAATGCAAATAATTGCCCTTTATTATTCGACTTAGAAATTCTGGTTAAGGTTTTGCGTGCAAGCACACATTGGTTAATATCTCAGCAACTACTTGAGGTATTGCATTGAGACTAGCTACAATGGTACTCAACCATCCAACCTACTTAATTAACCAAGTAAGATAAGTTTTATTTGTATTTTATGCAAATAATTGCTCTTAAAAGTTTATTATTCGACTTAGAAATTCTGGTTAAAGTTTTGCATGTAACCACATTTAAGTTTATATCTCAGCAACTACTGGATGTATTGCATTGAGACTTCATAAAATGGTACTGAACCATCCAACCTACTAAAATAATCAAGTAAGATAACTCTAGTTTGCATTTAATGCAAAATAATTGCCCTTTATTATTACACTTAAAAATTCTGGTTAAAATTTTGCATGTAACCACATTTATGTTAATATCTCAGCACATCATGTATTGCATTGGAATCTAATCTAACAGTGATCCATGCATGTTTCGCCAAAACTTTTCAATCCTTACACTGAAAAGCGGCAGAATAGTCGAGCGCGCTGTGTGACAGCTCTTGTTATTTGTAAGAAAAGTTATGTTATTTATTGTTACGATTTCTTTCACAGGTACACCATGTAGCCCTGACGATCATGTACCTCGGCCACGACTACACAGGATATGCTGGCACAGAGGAAGTGGAACACACTAAGCGAACTGTTCCAGGCCCTTATAAAGTGCAAGCTTATTGAGTCCAAGTATGCACATCTTTCAGTTACCCAGACAAAAGTTTGACTTTCTGAAGTTTGATAATGTATCATTGCCTTCAGCTTATATTCAAATGAAATTACCTAATTGTCTAACTAAGAATGTCAAAACAAAATATTAACAGATTAAGGATATAAACTTGCTGTTCAATCCAAGGGAGAAAACTACATATAAATAATCAAAGTGCTGAAAGCACTGATGGACTAGGGCTTCATTTAGGGGAATGTTGATAACCATGTTCTAAGCATTAAACAAATCGGCTCACATCACAAGGGGTCACTGTTTAATGGGCTAGCTTAAACTTTAGACTAAAACTGCTTGCAAGCTGCAAAGGAGCTTTAAACACAGGGCCATACTTTGGATAATATTTGTAAAAGACATCATTAAATGCAACAGTCGGCCATTCTTGTATTGTCCTCTGTCTCTGTCCTGATAGCTCCTTATCTCAAGTTGTTGCAAATGGTTGTAGGTTCATGATTCTCCTGTTCATTGGTCATACAGAAAGATGTTGAATGTAGAATCAAGAAGCTTTCATTTCAGGCACTCCGAATTGAATAGAACTGTAACATTTGGAGTGCCTAGAATTTGAAAGATTCCTAGGCAACATGTATCAGGTGTTGCAGTACATTTACTTTACTACACATACTTTTACCCATCCTTGTAAATCTAAAAAAGCTTTCATTTCGCAAAAGTAGTTCATATATTAAACTATAATAAGGTTGCTAAATCAGAGTTTGAATAATTCTGATATCTAGATGTGCCTTTAATTGCAGCAATTTAATGTCCAACTCATGATGTCAATTGAGCTGGTTAAGCAATACTGCATTTCCTTGGTGTGGGGATTGCATTATATACTTGAATAAACAAACAGTTCTTGCGTTGGAAAGTACAATGTATTGACAATGTTACATGCAATTTTCTTGACCTGACTCCATCCAAGCCTTAAATCTTAGATCAACTTGTACTTGGGGCTATGTGTTTTATCAATGAGAACTACAAATTATGTTCAATTTAGTGCCACTTATGATATATCATTTCGAATACAAAAACACTAGCATTTTCTTTAAAACCACTAGCATTAATATCCTATGTTATGATAAAACCATTGCCAAGGTGGTAATTTGAAAACACTAGAAATTTTATCTGGTCAGGGTTTGACATAGTCTTTCTAGGCAGCTGGAATTGTTTTGCAGTTACTTTGAAAATCTTCAAAAGCTAAACTGATCAAGACTGGAGCAAATTCCTCACAATACCAAAAGGGATTTTAAAGACTTACGAGATCATTCTCATATCACCAATACCATTAGTTTTTATCTAAAAGTGTTTTACATTAATATTGCAATGAATAAAACATATTGCAATAACATAGCAATCAAGCCTAAACATGAGATTTCAATATTTTCCAGATAAACAATAAATAAGTTTACTTAATACTTTTCTCGATACTTACACAAGCTGGAAAATGGTCTCTTTTTGAATACTTCACATATTTTATGGCTTTCATCATTCAAACTAACATTTCGCTTGTTATTTCAATATTCAATGATTTGGTAAACATTCATAAATGATGGTTAAAATTAAGATTCATACTAATCATGCCTACCAAAAACACCTGACTGACCAATTAGAATCCAATTTCGGCAGGGCTTATTGGTGGTTCAGTGAAATCAACCATGACCTCCCACAATCTGCACTGATCAACAGTAGTAAATGCATTGTTTCCATTGTTCTTATTTTCATAAAGTTAGAAAACAACTGCAGTGAATAAAATTTATTGCTTATCACTGAGAGAAAGTTTAGAATGAACGAAGCCGACGGTTACATTTAGTGGGATATCAAATCCTACAAATGTATTCATTATTTTATGTAACCGTATTTAGTATAAATGTTAAAGTTTTGAAAGTCTAAACAGTTTCAATTTTTGTATATTTTGTGCTTCATTTAATTTCATTGAAATTTGTTTTTCTTAGTGTTCAATCCCAAGCATACTTGTTCACATTTAAGTGCAAGAAAAGTCTCTAAATTATGATCTGAATAAATTCTTATATTAATGTTAGGTCACATAAAAGATAAACAATGTATTGTGCTTTTTAAAAATAACAGTTTTTCATCTGTTTAAAATTATTTCAAATGCTGTGCATTGAAATTTGATTATGAGTTTAAACTATGACAGGAATAATTCAAGGGAATGTTTTTTTTGTGATTTCAAGCATTTAAATTGTCTGAATCGCATGAATATTTATAAATTACGTAAGGTACCGGGTATTCTCAAATTGGTCACACTTGATGAACTTTGTACTGTCTTCTTTTTGTCTGTCTCTAGCTCTCAAATTTAATACAGCATTGGCTTCACTTGTTGTTTATTAAAGGGACTGTACACCAGAATGGCACCAAAAAGTTGGATTTTTTTCTTTAACGAATCTAAGGACAATTTTTTAATGAAATATTTTACTCTTTGATATCGTTTTTGTAAATAAAATATTGAATTATCGAATCCACTATGCTATGAAGACTGGGTGGAATTTCCAGATATATACCTAACTCGCTTAAATCACGTAATAACATCTAGGGCAGATTACGCATAAGGAATGAATTATACTCGGTAGACATACAATGTACTTAGTAATCTTTTTTAATGGAAAAAACACGAAATAACTGCTATTAATAAATCATTTGTAAACTATGTGCATCATCAGTTAGTAAGTTTCAATGCATTAATTCGGTACACATCGATACCAAGTTAATGGCAGGTTTCTATAAAAAAGAAAGTTTTTTCTTTTTCATTATTAACTGAGTACAGCCCATTTAAAATGTACCTTATAATGTCTGTGACTTATCAAATATTTAATAGTAATGGTCTGCAACCAAGATTTGTTTGAATTATCAAGGTTTCAAACTGCATTGTGTATGCGATTGGAAAGCTAATCTTGAAAGCTCCCTTAGTATATTTTTTTTTAAAAATAACATAGACCTTGCAAGGTACTCATAGTTGGATGATTCATAAAGATTTGCACAGTTATTTATGTATAATTGCATTTATTGATACAGGTTACCTTTTTTAAATCTATGATTTAAATTGCAAAGTATAACTTATATAAATAAATATATATTCTTAACTTCTAATAAGTAATTAGTTAATTTGTCAACTGCGCACCAAAACACCGAATCTGTATGTATACGCAAGCTTATGCATCAGTCAATTAATTGTAACCATGCACCCCCCCCCCCCCCCCCCCCACTGTCCAGGGAATAGCGGGGACTTTTAATTTCGGTCCAGCCAACCCAAGCTAAAATCCCTGCCCTGCAGGGATGATCTGATGGCAAAGTCCCCACCAAATCCCCCCAGCACCCAAGGGACATTAGGTTAAGCCACATCCGCACTGTATTTTCCATGAAGACCCGATATTGCGGGGCCACCTGAAAGGTAAAAACACGGCCCATTTCCCCGGTATACCCCCGGATGTGGGGGCCCTGGTTACAATTGACTGGTGCATGCTGATCCATAGTAATCAAATCTCATGCCAAGACGATTTCTGGTCTGACATCTCCAGGTAAGTTATTCTTAAGCATAAAAAAAGCCTGGACAGCATTTAAGAAAGACTGTTGTGAGGTTAAATCTTCATTACTTCACTATGCCACAACATTGGGTGATTACTGATTTTCATTCTTGGCAAGGAAACAAAAAGTGAGCTCAAAGCGTCTTCAGAAAAAGAACTTTATGCACCAGTCAAATGTAACCACGCCCCCCCTCCAGGTCTGGGGAATACTTTGACTTTCAGTCCAACCAATCCCCTATAAAATCCCTGCCCTACCCTGCGGGAACGAACTGGTGGTAAAATCCCTGCCAAATAACCTCGCACCCCAAGGATCTTAGGTAAGGGTAATTCCCCGCTATTTTTTTGCGGGAAGACAAAACCACCGCAATCATCAGGCACTGCGAGGGCACCGTTGAAAGGTGAAAACACTGCCCTTTTCCCTAGTAAAACCCGAGGGGGTGGTAACAATTGACTGGTGCATAATAAGAGTAGAAATCAAAAGTGAGCAGGCAAATGGCGATGGTTTATCACACAATGTCATTGAACAAAATGTACTTACACTGAGAATGGCTCCAAGACATTTCTATGCACATAGGTAAACACTCATCATATTCATAAGCCAGATGCTATGCACATATTCATACATTTGGCTTCATTTAAAATGAAACTTTAAAAATAAGTAAGTATGCTCATATTTGATATTTCTTTATCTCCATTTTGCAAAATTGAAATCACATGATTTTATCAAACGAACTTGTATTGCTTGAAATTCTACGTGTCAAATTAAACATGCTATCCACGGTAATATGACAATAAATCCGTTTGATGGTGGTAATCATTCAATGGCGACTTTATTGATAAATTTCTTCAATATAACATGTATAAAATTTACATCATCATCATCCGGAAGTAGTGATAACATGTACATGTGTGAATCATTCGACCGCTCTGATCAGAGTGAATGAGTCAATACAGTAGACTGGTACCCGAATTTACTTTTCCTCAAGAACACAAGTTATAACGTTATACAGGTACGCGGCATATGGTTTTTTATTTTACATTAATAGTATTTAAACAGTCAATACCAAAAATCATGCTGTATTTTAAAAGTGCTGAGTGATATGCAATGATTAGTTAAAAAATAAACTTTGTATTTAAAAAGAAAATGTCACGGCAACATGCAAATTATGTCGAAAAAAAGAACAGCCCTGTTAATGAATTAATACCAACATTCTATACAAAGGATAACAATACTTTTAAAAAAAAAAAACACAACGAATATCTTGGTTGTTTAATACTTAGACCGCAAGCTCGATTTGTTTTACGTACCCACAAGACATTTCGAATGCGTGACGGGCACCGTGGTTAGCTGATACTGGTCTCTTTTCGGATAAAAGAGAAAGCGGCTACCAGTCTATCAATCAAGAGCTTTTAACGGAAAATGTCGATGCGTACTTTTCCAATATGTTCATATTCTTATTGCATTTAATCTGACCGTATGCAAGAACATTCATGTAGTTAACCCGATTAACTCACTCGCTACGTACCCATTTCTTGTGCTTCATTAAAAGAACATACAATTAGCTTGTCTTTTTAGGAGAACTATTTTTATTGGATGTTTTCATTGTAATCAGTTATGGTACTACTTTGATTATTCAAATTTGCTAACAGCAATCCAATCAAAATACAGTGTATGAATACATTACGTCAGTGAACCCCCAGATTCGGTCTGAAAATGCAGACATCGCGATTACGGCTATGAACTAGGTCACAAGTGCCCTAGTCCAAAAACAACTGATACAAAATTTGTTTTTCTTCAGAAAGAATTTGACCAAATGCAACAATATATTAAGTTATTGACAGAGGTTAACAGAGTTTCAAAAGTGGCAATTAAAATACATTTCTTGTACATTCCAGGTTGTCTTTCTTGATGTACGCAGCAACTTGCTGTCGGGGGTTGGGGTGAAGGTGAGAGAAGGGATGACAGCGCATGAAAGACCTGGTAAGGAACTATACATGCTGTACAGTACATTCTGTTTTACATACATAAATACATGAAATTTTATGTAATAAAATCAAGAGTTTTTATCCAATGGTAATCAAACTTCATACAATGGTAGATCATAATGAGAGAAAGTGCAGTGTACAATAGCCATAATCTATTTTGGCTTATTATTGAGTTATTGCCCCTTATTCCTTTTTTTTGTCCGGAGTATAACTTGAAAAGTACTGGATGGAATTCATTGGAACTTCATACAATGGTAAAGCACAGTGAGAGGAAGTGCAGTGTACAATAACCATAACTCTACTCTTGCTTATTACTGAGTTATTGCCCCTTGTTACTTTTTTTGTCCGGAGTATAACTTGAAAAGTACTGGATGGAATTCATTGAAACTTCATACAATGGTAAAGCACAGTGAGAGGAAGTGCAGTGCACAAGAACCATAACTCTATTTCAGCTTATTACAGGGTTACTGCCCTTTGTTACTTTTTTCTTGTCCGCAGCATAATTTAAAAACTATTGGATGGGATTTAATAAAACTTCATACAGTGATAGATCATAATGAGAGGGAGTGCAGTGTACAGGAACCGCAATTCTATTTCAGCTTATTACATAGTTAGTGCCCTTTGTTACTTTTTCTTGTCCGGAGCATAACTTGAAAACTATTATATGGAATTTAATAAAACTTCATACAGTGATAGATCATAATGAGAGGGAGTGCAGTGTACAGGAACCGCAATTTTATTTCAGCAAATTACAGAGTTAGGGGAAATAATTCCACGACCATAAAAATTCATTAATTTTTGTCAAATCTTTATGAAATTTGCTCAGAATATTTGTCTACTTGTTGTCTTAAACATTTGTGAATATGGGTCACCTCAGATCAAAAACTAGGTCACCAGGTCAAATCTTAGGAAATATTTTCCTGATGTCATATTTTTTTTTTTTTAAATCATGAAACTTTTCATGAAACTTTTACATTTTTTTTTCTCCAGGATATCTTAGTCACATTTAAGTATAATAGATTTTCAAGAAACTTTTACATTTTTTTTTCTCCAGGATATCATAGTCACATTAAAGTATAATAGAATTTAAGCATAAATTACAGTTTTTTCCTGCAGGATATTGATTTTTTTTCAGTTTTCATGACATTTGGTTACTTTACATACATTCTCAGTATAAATATGGGTCTTTTTGGTTAAAAATACTAGGTCACTAGCTCAAATCCTCGGTTTGCAAAATTGCATCGTCAAATAAAAATCAGGCTTTAATGCGGTGTTGCCGCATTGGCGTCTTGTTTAAGAGAATACGCCACATTTGATAATAGATTTTGCAATCGATTATCAACAATACTTGATCATCATTTTATCCCTATCAATAACACTTATGGCTTTAAGTTACAAGTTGGATGAAATCCATGCTCCGTTGATGGAAACTGTATTGTATTTCTTTATAAACTGTTTGCCAAAACCGTAGAAGTGTGTGGACTTGTTGCAGACTCTTGAATGTAAGACTCTTGACCTTCAATCTCTGGCTCATCACTGAAAATACTACCTGTATTTTGGTAGGTAAATACGAGGTCATATCAACTGCTTTACTCTGGCGCACTTTAAAAGCAGGATTGCCCTTACGTTGGTTTCATTCTGCCTGTGCGCTAAGCCCCACTACCTTACAAGACTGATACCCTTACTTGGGTCAAAGACGATGGGGGCGTAAATAAACATCATACATTCCAATCTATAGAAGTTTTGCTATGTATACCAAGTTACACGAAAGTATTGTCACATAGCATTGGTGTCTTTGATGATGTGAAAATCTCTTAACATTTTCCCTAAATCTGAAATTGTAACATATATTTAGATAACACATTCAAAACTGGCAAGGTCTGAGCAGCTGACATGTTTGTAGTACATTAAAGAACGGGGAAAGAGGATTCCTACGGTAAACCGTCAACCAATGGTATCATTTCAGGTTCAGCTGCAGGAGAAGAACGTACAAGTATTTCTTCCCCAAAGGAGACCTTAATATACTGGTAAGTAATACACCTTTGGCGATATTCATAAAACATCTCAAGTCTTAATTTGAGTCAATTTTCTTAAACGTTCATAGTCAAATTAAAAGAATTCAGTGTTCTTTTACATAAAAGTATGTAACTTGATTTAAAGCAATGAAATGAAATATGTCAGATTGTATTAAGTTAAAACTTAATATATCATGATAAGTTTGATACTTTATTTAAGAAAATGAGGAGTAAGGAGTTGACTTAAGATGCTTTATGAAGATCAGCCCTGGACATTATATATAGTATATATGCATATACCTTATAGTTTTTTTTGTGTCCTGACTGTATTTTTGTCATATTTTAAAATGACTTTGCACATGTGTTCGGAAGATAAAGATGATGTGTCGAGTGTTAGACCCGCATCCCTACCTCAAAGATAAAGCATGTCCGGTTAGACATTGGTTAGTACACTCCCTTCTGACCTAGGCAATCTGGGTTGGTTTAACAGCATGTCCGGTTAGCCATTGGTTAGTACACTCCCTTCTGACCTAGGCAATCTGGGTTGGTTTAACAGCATGTACGGTTAGCCATTGGTTAGTACACTCCCTTCTGACCTAGGCAATCTGGGTTGGTTTAACAGCATGTCCGGTTAGCCATTGGTTAGTACACTCCCTTCTGACCTAGGCAATCTGGGTTGGTTTAACAGCATGTCCGGTTAGCCATTGGTTAGTACACTCCCTTCTGACCTTGGCAATCTGGGTTGGTTTAACCGCATGTCCGGTTAGCCATTGGTTAGTACACTCCCTTCTGACCTAGGCAATCTGGATTGGTTTAACAGCATGTGAGTTTGATTTGTGGTAACCATGGTTACCAACCAAGTGGGTTTTCTCCAAGTACTCTGTTTTACCCCTCAACAAGACCACATACTCGCACAACCTTGTGCCAACAAGAGTGATTAATTTTATGTTGTAATAACTTGTAAGCTCTTGTTTAAGGCAAAAATGCTTAAAAGATGTTTTGGGTAACGAACTCCAAAGGAAACTAAGAAGATGCACTTCTACTCCCAAATAAGATGTACCATACTTAATTCAATTGTTTTAATTTACCAAAAATGAAGAATATACATGTATACAACACCATGTTTCTTATGAAGGTTAGCATGTTTAATTTGAAAGAAAGGTCCAGAAAACACTGTATTTCTACCTTATGAAATGATAGTTGATCACTGTAAATCTATAGGACTCACCAGTCGTTTTCATCTTTTAAATACACAGTTACAATCTTCTTACCAGTAATATATTTTCCACAAATGCATTATATAGTAAGCAGTTAAAGGTTTATTACTCAAAATTTGTTTGTTATATATGTTTATGTATTGATTTAAAATATGAGTGTGACTTTAAAAACTGTTTGATTTTCATGAAATATTGATTTGGAGAAAAACATCATCTGAAGACTTAAAATTTCCTGATTTTATGATTTTTTAGCTCACCTGTCACTTTGTGACAAGGTGAGCTTTTGTGATCGCCTTTTGTCCGTCGTCCGTCATGCGTCGTGCGTCGTCTGTCAACAATTTACTTAAAAGACATCTCCTCCTAAATCGCTGGGCCAATATTAATAAAACTTCATAGGGATGTTCCTTGGGTGGACTTCTATCAAAGTTGTTCAAAGAATTCAATTCCATGCAGAACTCTGCTTGCCATGGCAACCAAAAGGAAAAACTTTAAAAATCTTCTTCTCCCAAACCACAAGGCTTAGGCCGTTGATATATGGTAGGTATGATCACCAAATGGTCCTCTACCAAGATTGTTCAAATTATGGCCCTTGGGTCAAAATTGGCCTCGTCCCGGGGGTCATTGGTATCTCTATATGTTTATAGTGATAACTTAAAAAATCTTCTCCTCTGAACTTACTTGGCCTAGAGCTTAGATATTTGGCATGATTCATCGTCTAGTGGACCTCTACAAAATTTATTCAAATTATGGCCCTGGGGTCAAAATTTGCCCCGCCCCGGGGGGTCATGGGTTTTCTCTATATGTTTATAGTGAAAACTTAAAAAATCTTCTCCTCTGAACTTACCTGGCCTAGAGCTTAGATATTTGGCATGATTCATCGTCTAGTGGACCTCTACAAAGTTTGTTCAAATTATGGCCCTGGGGTCAAAATTGGCCCTGCCCCGGGGGGTCATGGGTTTTCTTTTTATGTTTATAGTGAAAACCTTAAAAAATCTTCTCCTCTGAACTTACTTGGCCTAGAGCTTAGATATTTGGCATGATTCATCGTCTAGTGGACCTCTACAAAATTTGTTCAAATTATGGCCCTGGGGTCAAAATTGGCCACACTCCGGGGCTGATGGGTTTTCTCTATATGTGTTATAGTGAAAAAATCTTCTCCGAACTCACAAAGACAAGTAACGTCTTAATTTAAACTGGATAACATATTTAGTACACATACCAATTTTCAATATGGGCCACATACAACAATTAATAACAAATATACATATATAGATACACACGTAAAATCAAGTAGTGACAAGAGCTTAGATATTTGGCATGATATATCATCTAGTTGACTTGTACCAATATTGTTCAATCTTTGGCCCTGGGGTCAAAAAATGGCCCCACCCGGGCGGTCATGGGTTTCCTTATATATGTATATGATGAAAACTTAAAAAATCTTCTTCTCCGAAACCAAAAGGCGAAGGCCTTAGATATTTGGTATGAAGCATCGTTTATTGGCCACGCCCCGTGTTCATAGGCTTAGGTTTTCAATATTTGTATATAATAGAAGCATAAAAAAAAATTCTCTCCGAATTCACAAGGACTAGAACTATTTGGCATAATACATCATTAAGTGGACCTCTACCTTTATTGTCCAAACTTTGGCATTGGGGTAAAAAATGACCCAGACTTCTAAAAAACCTTAACTACTTTGAACCATCCAGATTTCTTATCAAACCAATGTGCAATATATGACAGGTGAGCGATTCAGGGCCATTTGGCCCTCTTGTTTAATTCAACACAGCTCATGGAATAAGCTGGCAAAAACATTGATTGGCGAATATGACTTCCGCAACTTCTGCAAATTCAATGTTAAAGATGGCATTACAAACTATGTTCGAAAAATCATGGAGGTTGAAGTCAAGACTCTAGATGAGACCGATGACAGATTCACAATGTGCGAACTCACGATCGTCGGGAGGGCGTTCCTGTGGCATCAGATTCGCAGCATCTTCTCTGTTGAAGTATGTATTTGGTTTTTGTCTAGGTATCTCCCTTGCATTGTGTTTAGTTAATAGAAAACATCTTACAATTTGCTAATTGATGCAAGCACACAAAGTAAGGTCAATACAAGTTATTATGTCACCCCCTTTCATGGGGAGACATATTGTTTTTGCCCCGTCTGTCGGTCAGTCCGTCAGTCAGTCAGTCTGAACCTCACACTTCGTTTCTGCTCAATAACAATAGAACGCTTAGACCCAGGAATTTGGTATGCTAGTAGTTGGTCATGACTAGTATTGATTTTTGGTTCACTAAGTCAAAGGTCAAGGTCACCATGACCTTGATGTGAAGAATTGGTTTCCGCTCAAATACTAAAGATCCTTTGGGTCCACGAACTTCATACTTGGAATGCTAGTTGTTCATGACTAGAAGATGACCCCTATTGATTTTGAGATCAAAAGGACAAAGGTCAAGGTTATCTTCAGGTAAAAAACAATATGTTGGCAATGACCTTAAGTTGAAAATGGTTTCTGCTCAATAACTTTAGAACACTTTTCCCCAGAAACTTAATACTTGATATACTAGTTAGTCATGTGACTCCTATTGATTTTGAGATTATTAGGTCAAAGGTCAAGGTTGCCGTGACCTTGAGGTGAAGAAACATTTACCGCTTAGTAACAAAAGAACACTTGCACCCAAGAACTTAATACTTGGTATGCAAGTTGGTCATGTAGATGATCCCTAATGATTTGTAATCAGTAGGTCAAAGGTCAAGGTAATGATAACCTTGAGCTGAAAAAAATGGTTTCCGATCAATAATTGAATAACGCTTGCGCCCAGAAACATAATACAATGCAAACTTCGTTTACATTTTCCAAGATTAATCAACAACACTTTTTTCTCTTCACTATTCAATACAGGTGAATAAACCAAACTTCACTGTTAGTTCGTCTCGGGTCCAAAATTACTAATTTCACGTCCATCATTTATTTTTTCCCAATTACGACCACACAAGGACTTTTTCAAAAGAACAATCTCTAGTTTTAATAATTGCAATTCAATACTAGTAATTCTCCTCTAATGTTCATAGTTTATACTTTTCTAAATGAAGGGAACAAGGTAGAAATAATTTAAATTACAAATCAATGGATGCAACAAGTTTGCCATATAGCATTTACCATCGCAAAGTTAAGGTGTATTAAACAGTTTTTGCTTTAAATAATGGAATTCTCACAAAATGTTTTATACTTGTTGCAATTGGGACACTAATTTTGACTTCAAAATAATTTCGAAAGAGTGATTTCGGATTTTTGATGTAAATTTTGATCAAACAAAGAAAAAACTAAAATCGAAACCAAAAAATAAATTGGAAATATTGGTAATTATTTTTATAAATGATGTTCAGATTAATGGTAATTAAATGTTATCAGATTTATATAATAGAAATCCATGTACTAATTTTTCAGGTGGTTGATGAACTTCTGAACATTGAGAAAAATCCGGGTAAGCCGCAATATAACATGTCATCTGACGCGCCTTTGTGCTTGTATGACGCTGACTTTGGAGCAGAATTTGAGTGGATTTACGAAGCTGGTAAGTTAATATAACACAGATCTTATTTCACCTTATTAGTAACTTATACCGTTTATATAATGTTTTGCAGGATACAGGATTCTCATTTTGACATGTTTTGCATGCCCACATTTAAATGAAAAAAGGTTAAGGTATAGTCATGGTCTGGGTGTCATTGTTGGCATTCCCAGAGATAACTGTTGACTTGGCAATAACCAAAAATACTGTTCAAGATATCATTCAAAGGAACTTGGTACTCTTTTTTTTGGACTCTTTTGCCAGAGTCAAAACGCTTGTGAATTACACTTTAACAAGGCCCATAACTCTGGCTTGAGGAGTAGAGTCAAAACGTTTGTGAGTTACACTTTAACAAGGCCCATAACTCTGGCTTGAGGAGTAGAGTCAAACCGCTTGTGAGGTACACTTTAACAAGGCCCATAACTCTGGCTTGAGGAGTAGAGTCAAAACGCATGTGAGTTACACTTTAACAAGGTCCATAACTCTGGCTTGAGGAGTAGAGTCAAAACGCTTGTGAGTTACACTTTAACAAGGCCCATAACTCTGGCTTGAGGAGTACAATCGTTTTTTGTTCTTGTACAATAACCTCGTAATTCTTAACTGTGATTATGTTATGTGTATGTTTGGTTATTTAGTGTTTTTGCTTTTGGCGATATTTATTACCGATAACAACTAAACACTTTCGGATGTATGTATGAACTCAAAGGAGAAAATTGGCGGTAATTAACCAAACGCAGACCAAACCAATCAATGTTTGATTATAATCGATCATCAGAACATCACTATTTATGAGTCAAGCATTCTTATTACTATAAGAAAATTAAAAAGTCTGTGAGTCCCAAAGCAGAGGTGAAAGTCCAATAAAGGATTTTAGTCAAAATGCATAAAATCTTATATCTGTATATAAAAGTTCGAGAATGGAGACAAATGATTTTTAGCTCTACTGGCCTAAGGCCAGAAGAGCTTATGCGATGGTAATGTGTACGTAGTATGTGAGTCCGTTCGTCCGTCCGGGCGTCTGTAGTGAAAGATTTTTGCGAAAGTAAACAACGTGACTAACGATATTGTTGTTATCTTGTAGACATAAAAAGTTGATGATATCCTCATATGTATTTGAATAAGACAGGTACTGTTAAAACAGCATTTGTTACAAATACTGCAGATCACAAGTGAATTCATTAATCTTCTAGAGAAGTTAAGACTTAAAAGTTAACACTTCTATAATTAATACTTGCTTACTTTAACAAATTTCTAAACAATCGGCCCAGTATTTTCAAAACAGTTTTAAGACTTTCCCCATTCATGTTTCAGAATGCCATGAAGACAACCTCACCTCCCTCCAGCAACTTTGGGCTGAGCATTCCATCAAGTAAGTAATGAGTTTGACTTGCCTTATTAGAATTTGTTTTTCACTGGCGTTTGTGCTGGTTCTAAAGCATGTAAAGTGGTGTTTAAATGATTGACAGCGGTCAATTGATTTATTTTCATCTTTATTTTTTACAACAGTGAAGAAAGTAATATTAAGTTAAGCTTAGTCACACAGTCACACTCATGTCATGTTGCGCGAGAGTGTGGTCTTATGCTGTGGGGGAAATAGGAGAACTCAGAAAAAATTTACTTATCCATCTTGCTGACAACCCCTGGCTGATCAAACTTTTATTGATAACATCTCTTCTTATTTTTTCACAGAGCAACAATGGTGGAGAGCATGCTGAATGACCTCGAGAATGCTAAAGTGGAAACAGGTACGGAGGTGTTCTGATTATATTTATTTTCACACAACTTTTGGGATAGCTGAAAGCTGATGTGAGTTACTGATGTAAATCACTTTCGAGTCAGTTGCCTGAGCAGAAACCAGTACTGTGTCCTTTCTAAGAGGCCATTAGAATGTTCCCATGGTTTGTGAACCTGAGACCTGTTGGGTTACGGGCAGACACCTAAATCACTAGACCACTCACACCCTTAAAAAGGACCCCTAGATTTGGAGAGATGTTTTATGCAATCTTAAGCTTGTTTGTTGTTCAATAGAAATTATACTGCCCTGGATTAAATCAAGAAAAACGGACAAGTCTTGGCATATTTATGTATTCCTCCTGTTTATGAACCCTATTATAAATATTCAGATATTTGACACTTATCTATGTAGTTAAAGTTGTAGTTTTACTTCTGACAAAAAACAAAATTCAAATAATGAGTTTTAAATTATGAAAGCCTTTTTGATGAGTAAGTTTTCAAACATTCTCAGGTTTATTATAAACAAAAAGTCTCATCAAGATGGCATGATTCACTTTACATGTATTGTAAGTTACAGTTGATGTATCGGACTCTCAAATATTTGTGAGACAATATTCGGGTGATAAATGAACTAGTAAATGTGCTTCTTATTCTTTTATCTACTGTAAACTGGATTTGAACTCATCTTTCTGTCATTTTTTCAGACTGTGACATTGCGCGCTGGTGTGATCTGAGTCCCCCTTTACTGATGCAGTCTGAATGGCTCGTAGAAGACAGGAATCCTAAGGTGCTGATGGAGAGACAGGGAGGCTGTAAGTAGTCCGTACAACAGGGTTGATCAAGTTCAGGAGTAATCTGAATATATGATCAATTATGACCAAATACAATTAATTGTCACCAATTTCAGGCTCAACCAATCAATTTTTGATTATAATTGATCATCGGAACATCGCTGAAAATAATCAGTTGTTTGAGACTACAATAAGTATATAGAGGTCACTTTGGCAGTCTGTCAACCTTCTCTGTCTGTAGGTTAATATCATTTTAAGACTTAAACTTCTTCCTAATCTACAGTTTTTCATGGAACGACTTCACAATTGGTAGAAACCACACCCATGATGAAAAGTAGTTCCTGACAAAGTTTTATTGACTTTGATTAAGTCAGCTTTATTTTGTAATTGCCCTTGGAATCATCATATATCACCTACAGTACTGTTAAGACCAAACTTTACACTCTTGTTCACTAGGAGTGCACTAGTAGTGAACAATTTGTGCACTAAGGATAAACTAATGTAGTCTGTAGTTTATTTGATAAGCCAGTATAGATTTTCCTGGTCCACTCAGATTGGCCTTACTATATTGATTTAATTTAACTGATAAGATCTTTTTCTCTAGCAGATTAACTTGTGATAAAACATTTTAGTATACTGCATTTATTGATGACTTTATGATGATCATCATTTAATGGGCCAGTAACTAAAGACAATGGGTTTCTACCCAGCATTTACTGGTCATATTTGTCAACTTTTTAATTCTAATGTAGGTGAAATAAGAATAAAACATTTCTTAAATAAATCCAATAAATATTCTTTGTAAGCCAATATTTGAAAATAGGGGTGTTATCAATATAATTGTGCTACTATTGTAACATCCAAACATTTGTTTTGGTAATTCAGACATTTAATTAAAGTCAATTAGTGATTACAAAGTAATAATTCTGAATCCTTAGTAAATAAGTGAACAGCACTATTATATATTCAAACAGTGAATGCAAAACCAATGCTTATGATAAAAAAAGGTAATTGTAATTTAAAAGTAGAAAAAAATGCATGCAGTGTTGAAAAAAAATACCTTGCCTTAATTAGATTTAAAAATAGAAGCTCAGGCTATTTCTTCAGAAACAGATTTTTCTTATATGCATTACATTATAACTTCATCAAAAAGTTTATAAATACTAATCTAGATGATATTGCAATTGTCTGTAACTTTCCTGTATAGATGTTACGTAACTATATTCACGATTAATTTCATTACTTTTCATAAATAAACATCTTAAAAACCTAGTTTGAGCATTTGATACTGAATGTATCTATTTATCTTTATCTATAAAAAGAGCACTAACGGGAATTATCCTACCAAATGGCCCACTAACCAGGCATTAATTTTGAATGTTTAGAAAATGATAAAATGCTTATTCATACTTTTGTAATGAGATTACCCATTGTAACAATGTTAGCCCCAATAGGTCGGGACAATAAACAATACACAGGAAGTATCAGGGACCCTGCTGTGATAACTTAAAAATGACAAAAAGGGAATTATCCTATGCATCCAACCATTAACCAGGCATTACAATGAATATGAGTTCTATTAAACTTACTATTTGATGTTAAAATACATGTTATGCATGGTTAAAATTAAATATCTCTACTCTTAACAATTTGATTAACAAATGATGAAAAGTGTCCTAAAGAAATAGTTTGTGTTTTTTTTAAATTTATAATGCAATTGCAAAATATAATTAATAAATATAAACTATTTTCCATCTTTTATAAAAAAACATATGTTGTTAACATCTCTTCTCTAAAACCAAATTTGTAAGAAAATATTGAGTTGCCTAGTTTTAAGAAGATTGTCATGTTAATTCTCTGCTGTGTATCCCTTGTTTATTGCACTAGTGTCATTGCAGGGGCCAATTTCCTGTGTATTTGTTTATTGGCTCGGGGCCATAGTTGGAGGTGACACCATTTAGAGTAGAAAATAGCATTGTCCTATTAATACACAACCAATTCTTGCATAAACAATATGTGCATAGCCAATGTAATAATTTTACTGATGAGAAGTAAATAATAAACAAATAAAGTAACATTACATTTATGTTGTAGGATATAAATCATATAAATGGGATATTATTAATAATAACTAACATTACTCTTATTCTTACTCTAAAGCATTGTTATAATGCTTTTAATATGATTTAAAAAGTTATCAAAATGAAACGGTAAGTCAAACACTGACAGATCTGAGATTTAAAAGACAGCAGGAGGCAATAAAGATAAAGATCAATACACAGAATTGTGTACTATGGGGGGGGGTGCTTAAAGAAGGCTTAGTGTAGCCTTCAATGGATAGTATTTCATTTAATAATGAAGCAGCAGAACCAATTATACAAAACTTCTAAAATATATGTTTATCTATTATGTGTTTCAAATTAGAAATGCAATCAATAAATCTGGGTACAATTTAGAAAATGAACTATAATAATTAATGTTGTACTTATTTGATAATGATTGCTGTTAGGCTGTCACCTTAAATCACAATACATTTGTTAAACAAAAATAAACATAAAATTATAAGTTTTAGAATAGATCTATGGAAGAAAATCTTGTTTTTTATAACCTTTGAATGAATCAACAATGGCACAACAATTTCACAGTTTGAGCTTGGAACAATAAGGTATGAACCTTGAGGATTACCTATTTTAAATAACGAACAACTTCATTATATCCTTGTAAAATGTATTGTTATTGTTAAAATAAAGGCTTATGAATTCATTTCATCATTATGTTCAATAAGTGTTTGAAGATGAAACCCTTTAACCCAGAACCAAAGTTATATCATTATACCTATCAATTAATATCAAAATAATGCAATGCATATTAATAAAGAAAACAAAAACATTTAAATATCTTTGTTTGACAATTTCTTTTTTTACAAAACATCAGTTTTTTAATTCAATAAATCTATATCATTTACATGAAAGATCCAAATGGATTATAAGTATTCTCTTTAAATTAATTAACATTAAAACATCTGTTTAAACTACACCCATCATTCTAAGTTTCACTATAAAGATAGCCTTTATTATAGACTGAATAAACCTTATCTGGTTTGCATTTAGTCTTTCCCTAGTCTTCCCCTTGTCTTACCCTAGTGCACTACGATGGCACTGATGGTGAACTGATACTGAACAAGAAGTTCACTAACTGTCAAGTTTGGTCTTAACAGTACTGTATTACTTATTGTAAAACGATTGATGTTTATTAATCACAAACTTGAAGAATATTCATTTGCCCAGACTTGTATTTGTATTCAGATGACCTACCATTGCAGGAGTCCAAATGACTTATAGGCGCACAATATAGGTTGATGCCAATTTTTATTACAGTGACCCTTGACGAGATGATAGCATCACACGAGTCGAGAAAACAGCGATGGAGAGAAAATGCTGAAATTGAAGCGTAGGATGATAGCAGTGAAGAGGAGATGACGTCACGGAAACGTCAACGGCTTGAAATTGATAAGCCTAGCCACATAGATGATAAGCCATTTGGAACATTAGATAAACCCAAGTCCGTAGAGAATAAGGATCCTCACATAATTTATGGAGAAAACAATAAAGAAGATGATGACACTGTAAGGGACATTGATGGAGAAACTACTAGTATGAAGGCTGATAAAGATATTTGCGATTCTAAAACCTCTCTTAAAGATAATAGAGAGGAAAACTTGGAGACATCAGAGAATGTTATGAAAGGAGGAGAGAAAGTGGGAAGAAGTACACAAGAAGAGATTGGGGAAAGCTCAGTTATAAGTCAAACTGGGGAATGAGTCATTTCCTTTGATAATTGTCATGAGAAATTCTCAGTCCAATGATTAATTTGAAAAATAAGACGTTAATCAGGATTTTGTTGTAGAATACACTGAAATTTATTTGCAAGGATTAATGCTATTGAGAATTTTGAAACATGGATATAATGGAATCACGTTGAAATACAAACTAATTGAGAAAAGTTATTTCATTTTTAAATTTACTGTACATCAGGTTACGATACTGACCAATTTGACGGAGAATATCTTACGACAAACACAGAGGTTAATAATGACACATATTACTTGATGATTTATACTGCAATAAGACATGGACTCAAGCTGCTCAAGGTAAAGGAAAGGCAAAGTGTTAGAGAAGAACCTGGATGAAGACTTTTACCAGTTGTATGGTAGAATGGTAATATTTGGTGATCATTACTCCAATGTCAAGGCAAGTTGTTGGAATTAGAGAGGAGAGCGTAGTGGAGAAGGTCAAGGTTAATGGTGTTTATGACACTGAGGTCAATGTATAGAGAAAGGGACATTGAAAAGGTCATGGCCTTAGATGAAAAACAAGGTCAATGTTGTTCATCACTCTAAGGTCAAGGTCTGTTATTCAAGTCAGAGTGGAGAGAAGGTCATGGCTTCAGAGAAAAAAAACAAGATCAAGGGTTTTCATTACGCTTAAGGTCAAGGCCAGAATTTCATGTTAGAGAGGAGAGAATAGTTGAAAAGGTCAAGGCTGTGGAAAAAAGAAACCAAACAAACAAGGTTTTTATCAGTGTAGTTGTATATAATGGGTGCTATACATTGTATGTTTGAGGTTCATTACCCTATGTGTGTACGGTCAAGGCCAGTAGTTTGCTTTTAACCATGTGAGCCACTGCAGTTGGACCAAAATCAAATGAATTGAACTGATATTCATCATTAATCTGTCACATAGAATTGAGTTAAGCATGTTTACCTTGTTTTCTTGTACTCTAGATATATGGAGTTATTGAGCATATGTCAGGCTTTTTTGTGCTTGTGGTAATTTTGACCACAATTTTGGTTAAGTGCTTTCTGTGTGTATTGGTTGCTGTTGATTGCCTTATTTTAGAGAAGCACTTTTTTCAGATTTGTTAGTTCTGGTCAATTTTACAAGGCCATTATTTAATTTATTCGAAAAGCACTGATAAATTGTTTTATATTCGTGGTCTGCTGTTGCATGAAAACTAAACCCTCCCAAAATGCAACATCATTGATGGCTGCTTGCAGAAAAAGAAATAAATCCGTTTGGTCTGCTGGAACTTACAACAGCAGTGCTGGAGGTCTTCAATATGTTTTTTATCATGATCATGAACTTTGTAATTTATTTTTTTTGAAATATGTAAAATGTGTGTTTTACACATTGTCTTCTGTTTTATTGGTTTGTTAACTAAATTTATATTTTATGGTATGTTGCCATGGTAATGGGACCATTGTTTACATTGTATACTTCCATTGTTGTTGAAAAAGCATTAGAATATATGAATATTTATATTTATACTCCTGCAAACAAAGTTTGAAGTCTGCATAGGGTTGGTCTGTTGGGCGGATAGTCAGTTGGCTAAATGCTGTATAGCGATATTCTCCAACAGTTTAAGAGATAATACTCTGATACTATGTACACATTCCCACCTTGATGGGTAATATTGCCTGAAGTATTTTTATTGGTAACAGTAGGCGGGGCTAAGCAGTTCAGTATCTAATATATGGATCAATAACAATGATATTCACTTATATAGTATCTTAGTTATTGAATGTTGCCTTGAAAACATGGTACCCACTTACCTCGTATTTTGAGTACTGTTGAAATTATTTCAATAGTAATACACAGTTGTGGATGCCAGAACTATAACTTAATATAGTTTTACATAACATAGGAACCTTTTACACATCTATACAGGCTGAACATAACTGGCATGTAAAACAAAAGTGCGAAGTTGATTTATCTCTGTTTAATTACAGAGTGATGTTGTTATTTAGGTATCGTTATTTAGTGTGTTGTGAGAGTCATGTATGATGTCTGATCTGAGACCTTACTCCGATCCGTTCTATGAAATGGTGTTCTATCTTGGTATATAGAGAATTTTACTATCAAGATATTTTTGAAATAGTCATTTTTCCAAGAGCTATTCTGTATATCTTGTTGAGAGAATTTATCTCTCAAGATATTACTTTCAAAATAGTAAGAGCTACCTGCACTTCAGTTTAAGCTTTATTAAGGAGTCTAATACCGTTGATGCACGTTCTTTTGTCATAAAGTAATTGATAAAGTATGTCAATGGAAGAAAACAAGTAAAATAAATTGCATTCTTAAGCTTTCACTGTGTAGAAAAATTGACGAATGCAAATCAAAAAGTTCTTTTTGAATTACTTACCAACGGTTTAGTTTTTAATTTTTAAATGTTTGTTTTTAGTTCGTAATATGACAGATGACATAGATTGTATTAATATACATGGAATAAATTGTTTCAGTTTCTGTTTTTCACTACATACTTGACAAAGTATTTAGATTTTACCCACTTTTTATCACTGTTTTTCGCTCGTGTATTTATCTATCTTAGTATATTATATACAGTAAAAACGGTGAAGCTGTACATTATATTACATTTTAATGTTTGAGTGTATTATCGTCTTGCTTGGTCAAAGGGTACATCTGAATGTAGATATTTTGTGTTGTGGACGTGTTGCTAATGTTGAATGTTGCCATGGAGGTCTTCGTCATTCCAAATATACATTTTCAGATCACGTAGTATTAACATGTTATGTATACATTAATTAAGGTACTCAGCATGACACGGTCTCGCACGCAGTATTCAAGTTCAGGTAAGCCATCCATCAGATAAAAAGAAATGATATAAATTAGGCTCAGTATGTAGGAATTACTCTTTTTTTCTCTTTTTAATTTTTGAGAACCAGGTTTTTGTACCTAACTGACCTATATCAGGGTATTCACTATTGTAGAAAATTTTAGAAAAACATTATCCAAATTTTAAGATGTTGACTCAGAAAATGCACATTATAAGGAATTTACCAAAAAAAACATAATCGTCAAATAAATGTAGACTTGGGAGGAAGATATAGGGATTGTTGCGTTTGTGGAAACAACATTATTAGAATAAATTAAGCCTCAAAAGGAAGACTTGTTTATAAATTAACATCGAGATAACTTCTTTTTAAATTTATATTGATGAACCATTATATTATTTTTGATGGATTGCATTTTTGAATATCACCATAATAATGCTAAATGATAAAGTATAATAAAAGGAGATATCATAAGAAAACATTAAAATGAGACAACAAAGCAATTTTATTAATTAGTTTCTGAAATATTATAATGTTTACACAAATGTTTATACAAAAAGTTTTCGATGAAAACATAAAATTTCTTTAACTTAACATTTTGTAAGTTTAAACTACATGTAGCCTTTTGTTGCATTTATGTTGGATGGATTACCTTAATGAACTTTGTATGTAACATCTTGTTGATTACTGAATCTATATTATACGTTTTGAAACAGATTATAAGGTAACATGTGCCAAACATCACAGATATCCTTGTATGCATGATACTTTTGCTTCAAGAAATCATTAAATTCAAACATTGCGGAATGTTGTTACAATTTATAAAATTCAGCAATTTACACTTTTCCAAAAAGTTCAACCTTATGTCATGGACAAAGGTTGACCGGCTTAATGTTTGAGATTATATTTTGTCTATTTGCCAAGCCGCTGGTTAAACCTACTGATTCACATGATTTAAATCAATAATAATCAAACTAAATGTATGGCAGATTTGAGGAATAATATCATCCCATTGGACAAAATATAATTTCAAACACTAATTGTTTATTGTTACTTTAACATCAGTTATAAATAGATATTATATGCTGTGCGATGTGAAACTTACGGTATTTACTCAATGTGCTTTTTTTAGAGAGGTGCTTTTATATGATGTTTTAGATATTTGTAGAAGTATTTTATGGATTAAAATTAACTCACAGAATTGTTGTTTGAGATTTTTCAGAAATTACCATATTCAATTATTGGTATCTATAGTCTAGTCATATAGTTTACTGTCTGTATTGTTTGATTGTTGGATATGGTGTTATGTACATATTTACATGTTTAAATATTTTAAAAAGATTGTCAAACAGAAAAGCAAAGTTTATTAGTGGAAATGTTACAGTTTCAATAAGATGTTTAAAATATATAAGTCTGGTGAAGTGTGTTTTTACAGAGTTTTAAAATTTATCCTAGCACTGTTAACTGTATTGATTGATATTTTTAGCATTTAAAACATTCTGGTCCGTTTCCTTGGATACGTCTTGTGTTTGTCAGTAACTAATTTGATATTAAATAAAACATCAAAATATTTGTAGAGTTGTGTTTATAATTGCATGCATTTGTGGATAAGTGAAGTTCACATGTTACTTATCCAACGATACATAACATTAATCCTTATTATGAAGAAGAAGGATCTATATTTCGGGAACATGTACATTGTATATCACTGGTTGATTAAGAAACAGAATCTATAACTCTAGAACATGTACATTGTATATCACTGGTTGGTGATTAAGAAACAGAATCTATAACTCTAGAACATGTACATTGTATATCACTGGTTGGTGATTAAGAAACAGAATCTATAACTCTAGAACATGTACATTGTATATCACTGGTTGGTGATTAAGAAACAGACTCTATAACTCTAGAACATGTACATTGTATATCACTGGTTGGTGATTAAGAAACAGAATCTATAACTCTAGAACATGTACATTGTATATCACTGGATGGTGATTAAGAAACAGATTCTATAACTCTAGAACATGTACAGTGTATATCACTGGTTGGTGATTAAGAAGCAGATTCTATAACTCTAGAAAATGTACAGTGTATATCACTGGTTGATGATTAAGAAGCAGATTCTATAACTCTAGAACATGTACATTGTATATCACTGGTTGGTGATTAAGAAGCAGATTCTATAACTCTAGAACATGTACATTGTATATCACTGGTTGGTGATTAAGAAGCAGATTCTATAACTCTAGAACATGTACATTGTATATCACTGGTTGGTGATTAAGAAGCAGATTCTATAACTCTAGAACATGTACAGTGTATATCACTGGTTGATGATTAAGAAACAGATTCTATAACTCTAGAACATGTACATTGTATATCACTGGTTGATGATTAAGAAACAGATTCTATAACTCTAGAACATGTACATTATATATCACTGGTTGATGATTAAGAAACAGATTCTATAACTCTAGAACATGTACAGTGTATATCACTGGTTGATGATTAAGAAACAGATTCTATAACTCTAGAACATGTACATTGTATATCACTGGTTGGTGATTAAGAAGCAGATTTTATAACTCTAGAAAATGTACAGTGTATATCACTGGTTGGTGATTAAGAAACAGAACCTATAACTCTAGAACATGTACATTGTATATCACTGGTTGATGATTAAGAAACAGATTCTATAACTCTAGAACATGTACAGTGTATATCACTGGTTGGTGATTAAGAAACAGAATCTATAACTCTAGAACATGTACATTGTATATCACTGGTTGATGATTAAGAAACAGATTCTATAACTCTAGAACATGTACAGTGTATATCACTGGTTGATCACTGAAAACAGAATGTATAATTCTGGAACATGCACATTGAAAGGGGTACATTGGAGTCACCCTGTGGTCGGTTGGCCGGTGGGTCGGTGGGTCGGTCCGAGGCAAACTTATGGATGGAATTCAAATAAATTTCATACAATGATAGAACATACTGAAAGGAAGTGCAGTGTGCAAGAACCATAGCTCTACTTTAGAGCTCTATTGTATTACAGAGTTATTACCCTTAGTTGCGTTTTCTTGCGTTTTAACTGTTTCAATTGAGTAATTTTACTAAGATTTATGAACGAACACCAAAAGGCAATTGGCAGGTGCTCATTTGAACATATATCTGTCGATTCAAGCCCAAAATAGCTCAATTTCCAATAGCGTTACTAAAACTTTTCGGCTAGTTAGTTTAAATTTCACCATTTGCAGTCCGGTCATGCCAAAATA
Organism: Mya arenaria; assembly: GCF_026914265.1. Classification (NCBI taxonomy): domain Eukaryota; kingdom Metazoa; phylum Mollusca; class Bivalvia; order Myida; family Myidae; genus Mya; species Mya arenaria. Next base: position 44,353,161 of record NC_069130.1, on the reverse strand, counting down.
TAAATAATTAGCATTGACTTACAATCGAAACATTAATGGGACTAGACACCGAATGGTCCCAAAATCGGCAAATACAGTATTTCCTCAAGACATGTCTAGAATTATCGGTATATGTACATGTTTTGCCAGATGGGTTCATGACCTGCTTGGAAATAAATGTTCTGTTCTGTTCTATATATCTGCTCGTTGCTGCCTCTACTAAGTTTACCCGTTTAAATTGCGCATGATGGTTTCCCAGTTTATAGTGCGTTAATTTAGCATGTGAAAGTCACGTGATTAGTACAGATACATAAACCGACGCTAATAGATTTACTCCGTAACGTTATTAATCTGTACGTACAAATACTTGGTTAACTGTTATGACCTTATGTCATCTTAATAATTTAATATGGACAAAGATTATGTATGGATTAGCTGAATTTTAATATAAATAGATCACCACACCAATCTGGGCTTAATGTCTTTGTACCTACATGCAAATTAGCCGGAATTCCAGATAACACCTATTTAAAAATTACTGGGATTTGCGTGGTAGACAAACTCAGTAAATTTCGATTTGGAAAAATACGCAATAATGTATAATGTTAAATAATGCGTCTTTATCGATGTGATACACCAGTTAGTAATATTGCGTTGTACAAAACGATATCAATTTTAGTTTTTGACAATATTCTTTTTATCTTGCAATGGTATCATCTGGTGTCTAGTCCCTTTAACACACGACGTTTCTGTGTCGAGGTGTTACACAGACGCCACAAGTATGTAGGTCATGGACAAAAATAAAGGCCGCGGACAACATACCTATTGCACAATCTATGCAAACCTGTACACATCTCTACCTCGAATCCGTGACACGTTCAAAGCAAATCGTACATGAATCTTTCGTATGCATAAATCAATGGTATCTCAACCTCGCACGTCCAGCAGATTTAGAAAAAATGCAAAATTTGTTGCAAAGTGCTTAAAAAAACCCGAGCAAAGTTAATTACTTGGGTTGCGATCTCACTGGGTTTGTCAAAATTCTGCATGTCGGAGTTCTACTGTTTAATATTCCCTATATGCAACCCCTCTCTCTCAAACCTACACCTCGGTACGTGCATTTTATCTAACCAGATTAGTTGATAATGAAAAAGTTTGTAGTACCGTCTGTGTGTTGTTAAAAACAGAGGTTATTTTTAAACACTTCTTCACTAGTAGAACGGGCCTACAAAGCGTATTTGGTCTAGCTACGCCCCAGGCCACATCTGATCTTAAACCTGCCTACGTATCAATGGTCCACATTGCATTATGCAGCTTTAAAAATTATTTCAATAAAAGATGTCTCAATGCATTTAACAAAAATATAATTGTAGGGTGTTTCAAATACAGTACATATAAACGTCAACTACGCCCCGTCAGGACAGCTCTAACTCTTAATTCAAGTATCACAACAAAACTAAGAGGTGTTAAAATGCCATTGTATTCAAACAATGCCTTTAGCCCATTGACACGTCAACTTATAGGATTGAGCGATATTTTCTTCTTCTTTTTCTTCTTCTTCTTCTTCTTCTTCTTCTTCTTCTTCTTCTTCTTCTTCTTCTTCTTCTTCTTCTTCTTCTTCTTCTTCTTCTTCTTCTTCCAATAAAATGCATCATCAAGTATTAGACAACAGCTACCTCCAGCCGTCGCGCACCTGCTTATGTTACAAGGACGTTATTAATACTGCAGAAATGTTTGTTTCCTGTGCTTTCCTGACATTTTTCTCATACAAATGTATGGTATCGGCCTGATAAACAAGCAATACACTTTCTGTTGTCTAAGTCGGATAGATCACGAGTAGCCGTTTGATATGGAATTATCAACTCGCTGATAACCTATACATAGTTATCATTGCACTGTACGACCAGCCATGTACGTTAATTGGTCAGCCCTGCATGTATATTGTTCAATGGAAGGCGGGAGGCGAGACATGGACCTTTCAAAGTGACGGCCATCAAACAAACTTACCTTATGCAGGTATGTTTTGTGTGTTTTCCATTCATTAGCCCGGATGATATTAAAATGAAATGTTTTGTGGGATTATGCCGAAACGTTTCTATTGATTTTGCGTTTCTCTTGCAATGGCTGTGAGTAAATAAACCGTTCACATAGTCAGATCATTATAAAAGGACATGCGGAGTAATTTAGTCCCAACTTGAGTCATTTACAATTATATATATATAAGATATCCAACAGTTGATTTTTCTTATTATTTGCAAAGCTTATTTCTTAAGTTCACAAATGTTGGGGGGGGGGGTGCCCTTGTCACCTGAAGCGACGCTCCACCCGTGAGCTGCCATGGTACGTAATAAACAAACACAAGAGGAAGATAAACGGAAGGAAAATATCATTTATTGAAATAGCACTCCTGCTTTAATAAAAAACACGAGAAATTTAAAAATTTAAATATGATTAAAACTTAATGATTAAAATTATAATAATGATGATTAGAAATAGATGCTGAATATTGTTTTGGTGGTGATGATGCAGTTGTTTTTATTTTAAAGGATATTCCCAGGATCACAGCTATCGTATGAGGCCATGGTATAGTCGCTGATATATCTTCCCCGACTACCTGACGTACTCCCACGCACCTGTATTTCTTCGCACCAACTGCCGTCGACAAAACAACAACCAAACATAAGATACAAAATACAAAAAAAGTATTTTAAGTAAAAATATATATTTTGTATTTTTAGTTTTAACGGATATTGATGGTAAATCATCTAAACAATCCGAATTTAAGAAAAAAAACGAATTTCGGCATTTTCTGTTGGTTTTAGAAATTTTACAGTGAGAGTGTAAAAGGTGCCAGCATTTTCCCCAAGATTTTTTTAACCAAACCCGGGTAGCAGAAAATGTTTATCTCATTTTCGTGTGTACTAATATAAAATTATATAATATTGCACATTTGTGCAGACATTTTATGATAACGGTAGGTTGCTTCGTCTGTATTGGGATTTATGATAATATCTAGAATGGAAATAGTAAATGTCTTGACAAGTGGATAGTCTGATGAAATATGTAAGTACACGCATAGTTAACATGTTTCAGCGTCTATGGTACCGGAAGTGTCCCTCCATGCAACCGGAAGTGACTGAAGTGATGCTGCGCCAGTGAGCAGCTATGGTATAAATTTAACAACACAGCTGGATTCAATAGCTGGATAATCATTGATGCAACAAAGATGAAAGATGCAATTATATTCGAAGTTGATTAATATTATAATTACGATTGAATACGTGATAAAGATGACGATAACGGTGGTACCTTTGCTGCTGCTGCTGCTTCTACTACTAATATTGTTGTTATTACATAGGATAATGATGGTTATCCAGATGTTAGCAGGGACATACTGTTAAACATTAATGAAAGTCTTTGATTTGGCAGAAAACATCCCCACAGACCCGTCTGCCCAACAGAGCGATTATGGAGTTTGCCAGCAAGGGAGTGATATCTCTTTTATGGCACGATGGACGTATCGTGGCGACGCCTCACCGATGACGACACCTCACCGATAACGAAATGGGAGATACCTCACCGATGACGCAATGGGCGACTTCTCACCGATGACGACACTTCACCGATGACGCTATGGGCGACACCTCACCGATGACGCTATGGGTGATACCTCACCGATGACGCAATGGTTGATACCTAACCGATGACGCAATGGGTTATACCTAACCAATGAAGCTTTGGAAGGCACCTCACCGATGACGCAATGGATGATACCTCATCGATGACGCAATGGACGACACCTCACCGATTACGCAATGGGCGACTTCTCACCGAGGAAGACACTTCACCGATGACGCTATGGGTGATACATCGGCCGTTGACGCTATGGGTGACACCTCACCGTTGACGCTATGGGCGACACCTCACCATTGACGCTATGGGCGACACCTCACCGAAGCCGCAATGGGCGACTTCTCACCGAGAGAGACACCTCACCGATGACGCTATGGGCGATACATCACCGTTGAAGCTATGGGTGACACCTCACCGTTGACGCTATGGGCGACACCTCACCGAAGACGCAATGCGCGACACCTCATCGATGACGATCCCTCACCGAGGAGGCTATGGGAGACACCTCGCCGATGACGCTATGGGCGACACATCAGCGATGACGCTATGGGTGTCACCTCAGCGATGACGCTATGTGTGATACCTCACCGATGACACTATGGGTGATACCTCACCGATGACGCAATGGGCGACACCTCATTGATGACGCTATTGGCGACACCTCAGCAAAACGCTATGGGGGATACATCACCGTTGACGCTATGGGCGACACCTCACCGATGACGTAATCGGCGACACCCCATGACGCTATAGCAAGGCCTCACTGATGACGACACCTAACCGATGACGCTATGGCGAGGCCTCACTGATGACGACACCTCGACGATGACGTTATGGGCGACGCCTCACTGATGACAACACCTCGACGATGACGTTATGGGCGACGCCTCACTGATGACGACACCTCGACGATGACGACACCTCGACGATGACGCTATGGGCGACACCTCACTGATGACGACACCTCGACGATGACGACACCTCGACGATGACGCTATGGGCGACGCCTCACTGATGATGACACCTCGACGATGACGCTATGGGCGACATCTCACTGATGACGATACCTCGACGATGAGTTGACGCCTCACTGATGACGACACCTCGACGATGACGCTATGGGCGACGCCTCGCTGATGACGACACCTCGACGATGACGCTATTGGGGACACCTCACTGATGACGACACCTCGACGATGACGCTATGGGCGACACCTCACTGATGACGACACCTTGACCATGACGACACCTCGACGATGACGCTATGGGCGACGCCCCACCGATGACGATACCTCACCAATGACGCAATCTTGTTACCAGTAATTAATATTATCCATATATGCATTATCTAAGAAGTCGTTAAAGGTGTATCACTCAAGAATTATGCTTTTTATACACGTGTATGTATTGATATTAAATACGAGTGTCACTTTAAATTTGTTTACAATAAAAAAAAATCGGTGAATTGCTATAAGTATACATTTATAGTGAACATGTTGATGTTTCTTATTTATAAAACGGTCAAATTTAAAGAATAAAATGATATGACTAAACTGTTATATATTAAATAATAATAATTGACATGGAACAGTGTATAAGGTTCTTGAAGAACGTTGGCTGTGTCTGCAATTTGTGTGGTTTGACGCCAGGTCAATCGTAACAACTCGGCCATCTCCGGCAAGCTACGAGATAGACCTCGTAAATAGTAGTAAGGTGATAGATGTGCCCGCCTTCTGGTAGTGAAATGGTCTGGTAGTAGATGTGTCCGACAGTCACCAAAATATATATTCATATAAATGCTATCAGATGCATTTCGGAGCCTGCTAAAATCTACAACCGTAAAGTGTGTATTTGTAGACAAAAACATTTTTACTGACTTTTGCTTAAATAAGAAATACTTTGCCTTGCATGATTATTTTGATATAACGTACTTCTTATGACAACATCATGAGTGTGTTGTATAATTTTTACGTATCTTACTTCAATACCAAGTAAACATTTATTATCCAGTCTTAAATTTGACTTCTTAGTCATATACTATTAGCTTATCATCATCTTCATCATCATCATCATCCTCCCACCACCACCATCACCAACAACAATACCATCATCATCATCATCGTCGTCATCATCCTCCCACCACCACCATCACCATCACCAACAACACTACCATCATCATCATCATCGTCGTCATCATCCTCCCACCACCACCATCACCATCACCAACAACAATACCATCATCATCATCATCATCATCGTCATCATCCTCCCACCACCACCATCACCAACAACAATACCATCATCATCATCATCATCGTCGTCGTTGTAGTCGCCGTCATCACTACCACCAGTATCATCATCATTATAATCATTATCATCAACACAACCACCACCACCATCGCCGTCGTCATCATCATCATCATCACTATCATATCATCATCATCACCAGCGTCACAACCACCACCACCATAATCACCATCATCACTGACGTCTACATCGTTGTCGTCGTCATTATCATCATCATCATCATCATCGACATCGTCGCCGTGGCGAAGTAAGTACTTTTCATTTATCAAATGATATCACATTAAACTAGGAAATTTGTTAATTTATTAAGGGATTCTTTTTTTAAAAAGTCGATCAAGTTGAACCGACTATTGCACGTGTTGATTACGGACTGTTGTGTTATAATTAAAAAAGAAAGTTTTCATATAAGTTCGATATATTTAATAACACCAGCCACAACGACATTGCTGTGTACAGTTAAATCAATTTTAGGATGCATGCAAATACACAACATAAATCAAATTAACTTTGAATACACATAGAAAGTGGTTGATAATAATTAGTTCCGGGAAAAGTAACATATATTTCTATAAATAGAATGACACTTCCCCATTGATTGTTTCACTGTTTTTCATCAAACATGAATTCCCATAATCGATGCTAACATTTAACTTATTGTTCACATTTTGGTGAATTTGAAATGAAGCCCTTCACTCGTAATGTCAAACTTGAGAACCTCGAATGACGGCGAACTGTTCATATGTTCTACGATGTCTTTCATCTCACTGGCAGGTTTCACCGTGCAGCCCATGTAGCATGTAATGGTGTGTGGTATGTTCTTCATCGTCTCTATCAGACTCCGCACCGCCTCCGCTGTCATTGTCACACACCCAAGTGTAAAATGGGTGATGGAGGCTGGAGGGAGGAGGTGGAGCTCACCTAGATCTGTAAACCATATCTCAAGGCGTTGTAACTGAGGGAGACTTGGTAGTGTATCCACAAGTAACTGGACATTCTTAACGTGATGTAACTCAACATCTTGTAGTTTACTCCACCTTTGATCGTTTTTAAATAATCTAAATATGTACATTTCAACATTCGATGATACACTATTTAAGATACATGTTGTTATATGTGTTGGATCAACCTGCACACGTGTTGTATTGTGTCCCCGTATACGCAGATATTCCAGCCTGTGACACTGGGACAGGTCATACTGCCCATCATGGTACCACAGTGTCACTACTTTGAGGGAGTCGGAGGAGGATGTGATCACCTCCTGCACCTCTTCCCCATTAATTTGATCATGCCATCCATCGATGTCTAGTGACTGAATACGTTCCTTGTTTATCATCATCAGCTTTTTTAACACTACGACATCCCTGTTACTATGAATCCTGAAGTGTGCGAGATAGAGCGGTATGTCACCATAGTTGTTCGCCTTGGCTTCACGGTGTCCTGAGAGAATCAGGCGCTGAAGTAGTATAGCCTCTCTACTGTAGAGTGATGGTTGGAATGGTGGTCTAGAACTATTGAACCACGAAGACATTTGTACACCGAGCTCGGGCTTCATTCCACATATGAAAATAAATGTCTGAGAAACATCTCCCAAGATATTTTCCGTATTATCTTGTTCGTACTTGTTTGATAGCTGACTGTAGTCGTTTTCATTCAAACATAAATGAAGAGCCGCTAAAAACTCTTGAAGTGTTTTATGAAAGAATGAAAAGTGAGATGATCTCTTGATCAATGAGTTGGATTTCTTCTCCGTGAGTAAGCCTGACTTTAATGCAAATTCAACCTGCTCCCTGCTTAACAAAGCGTTGACTGTTTTGTTGCTGAAAACAACAGACGAATCTCTGCACTCTGAATATAAAGTTGTGTATGCTAACTTTGCCAGCGCAAGGTAAACCGTGGGATTTTGCATGAAGCATTCGTGTTCCTTTAATACAGATGGCAGTTCAATTTCCGGAATGTTATTCCCGCTTTGCATATTACTAAGTCTACATGATAGCATGTTTATCACGCCAGCATAAATGTCACACTTTGAATCGGTTAACGATTTGCCCTCGAACCACAGGCACACGAGCTGGGTGATACTGATAGGTGCTGACAATAATCCTTCAAGATCCTTCTCTGACACCATTTCCATGAAAGCCTCTGATGTCCGTTCATCCTCATTTCCCCCATTAAGAATGTTGATGATATTTTCCACGAGTTGCTTTGTGTCTGCTGCTCCTTCTATTTCAAGATATTTGTCGATCTTTGAATCCTGCACTCTAAACTGTGACATTCGCCAGGGACGCGTTGTCGTGAGGAGTGTGGCCTTGTTGGCCGAATTTCGGAAAGGGATGACTTTTTCCTCAGTTTTGCAGGTACAGTTTACGTTTTCCGGATGGGTCCATTCGTCGAGGCCGTCAGCTATGATTAAACATGTTTCACTTTCCAGCACCGTCTGTAATAGCCGGTAACCATCATCGGCATCCTTCTCGTGGTAGATTTTACGTATAAGTTGATCCTTGATCATTTCTGCTAGATCACACGTTTTACCTGAATCTCGTAGGGTGACATGAAACAAAAATGCAAACTCTTTGAAGAATTCTGGGTCGGCAAAGCTTGTTTTAACACCGACGTTTTCCTCCGTTAGTAAATACTGGTGAGTCCATTCCAGGGCACACATTATGGAGAATGTAGATTTGCCATTGCCCGGTTCTCCAACAAGGAAAACATTTCTGAGCAACTGAATTTCTTTTACGAAAACATCTGAAAATTTTGCAACTTCTTGACCATTTTCTTTGTTGTCAATTTTGCCGATTTTTCGATGATCTTTCTCCACAATTTTCGGTGCCACGTAGAATTTCCTGAGTTTGGCGTTCTTTTCTCCAAGAATGGGAGATATCGGCATGTCGGCCAACGTGGTTCGGTAATGGTTTGCCAAACGTAGTCGTAATCCTGAAGTAAATGTAAAGATGTATCATTAAAAACATAGAAATAAGAACATATACGTTTGCATTATCACAAACCACTTGGTGAGAAAACAGGAATCAGTTTTGTGACAAGACGCTCGGAACAAAAGATAAAAATAAGCAATATCACAAGATCCTTGATGCAGACGATTAGTAATATCAACAGACGCTTGTAAAGAAGATTAGAAGCAGAATTATCAAAAGACGTCTGTTGCAAAAAATAAGTAGTAGCCTTTAACAAGAGGCCCGGGACCAAAGATAAGAAGCAGCATTATCACAAGATGCTTGTTACAGAAGATAAGTAGCAGCCTTTACCAATACATTTGGTCCAGAAGATAAGTAACAGCATTATTACAAGACGCTTGGTACATAAAGATAAGAGACAGAATTATTACAAGACGCTTGTTACAGAAGATAAGAAGCAGCATTATCACAAGACGCTTGGTACAGACAATAAAAAGCAGCATTGTCACAAGACGCTCAGTTCAGCAGATAAGAAGTAGCATTATCACAAGACGCTTAGTACAGAAGATAAGTAGCAGCAATATCACAAGACGCTTGTTGCAGAATATACGTAGCAGCATTATCATAAGACGATTAGAAGCAACATTATAAGTATATATCACAAGTTTCCGGTACGGATAAAAGTCCGACCCGGGTGCCCGCGCGTAAACTGGTAACGAGGCTTGCCGAGTCACCGGCCACGCAACGTGCCCGAGGGTCGGATTTTCCTATTCGGACCGGAAAAACATGACTGATATTTTTTCTTGCACATCTAAAATTATCAAATTGTGGTAAAATTGATATAGAAAACGCACTTATGTACATTTTACGAACCAGCGCGTGCGACATCGTTTACTGACGTCATAAACCGCAATTATTTTAGTTTAGTTTAAACATATTTATTTTACAACGATTGTGAAACACGTTATTACAACATTATATTAATCACTCTCGTTGGCACGATATTACGCGAGAGTGTGGTCTTGTGTTGTGAGGGAAACCGGAGAACCCGGAGGAAACCCACTTGTCCGACTTGGTGACCACATACCAAACTCACATGCGCCCAAGCCGGGAATCGAACCCGGGTCGATTAGGTGAGAAGCGAGCGCGCTAACCACTGCGCTAACCGGACAACCAATTATTTTAAATAACTATTGATGTCAAATAGTTACTCTGAAAATCGCGTTTTTTATGATTATTTATTTCCAATTTTAATCAAAAGTCTTGCATACTTATATATTTGATTGCGCTTTACTGAAATGGTTAAATATACTTTTCATAAACCAAACAATAAAATAAATAAAAAGTGACACGTGTATGCGCGCGACTCATCTAGCATAGGAGGTGTAAGACGGGGTTTTCCAGCACTGGTGACATAACCGGAAACACACGTCCGGTATGCAAAAATATCATAAGACGCTTGGTACAGGTGATATGAAGCAGAAATATCACAAGACGCTTGGTAAGAAGAAAGGCAGCAATAGTGTAATGGTTGTATAAGTTAAAAGTTGTATGCGTTCTTAAAAGTATCTATCATGTGTTTCCGGTACGGATAGAAAAATCCGACCCGAGGGCACGCGCGTAAGCCGGTAACGAGGCTTTCCGAGTTACCGGTCACGCAGCGTGCACGAGGGTCGGATTTTTCGATCCGGACCGGAAAAACATGATTTGATGTTTTTTCTTGCATACCTAAAATTATGAATTAGTGGGAAAATTGACGTAGAAAACGTACTTTAGTACATTTCAGCAAAAAGCGCGTGCGACGTTGTGTACTGACTTCATCAAGCGCAGTCATTTTAAATCACTATCGACGTCAAACAGTTTCTTTAAAAATCGCGCTTTTACGATTATTTCTTTTCAATTTTAATTAAAAGTATTGTATACTTATATTTATGATTCCGCTTTATTGAAATTGCATACTATACTTTTCATAAACCATACAATAAAAGAAATAAAAAAATGGCGCGTTGTTGCGCGTGACTCATCTTACCTGGGGGGTGTAAGATGAGTTTTTCCAGCACCGGTCACATGACCGGAAACACACGTCCGGATAGAACCCCCCCCCCCGACTCGATGGCACCTGCGTTGCCAGGTAACGAGGCTTGCCGAATTACCGGCTGAGCAGCGTGCCCGAGAGTCGGATTTTTCGATCTGGAACCGAGGAACCGACACATATGATAGACATTTTTCTAGCATACCTTGAATTACAATATTTTGTGAAAAAATACATGGAAAAGCGCATGTTTGTACATTTTACCAAAAAGGGCGTGCGATGATGTTTACTCACGGCATGACGCGCAGTAAGTTTTATTCACGGCATACGTCAAGAAGTTTCTGAGTATCACGTCTTTTAAGGGTTACTTTTTGTTTTGAAGGTATATTTTAGTCAAGTTTATGTTTATCGCACTATTCTATTGAAATCTCATAATTATAGTTACATTAAGTGTATAATAAAAGAAATAGAAAGTATAACGTCGCAGCGCGTGACTCATCTGGCATCATGGTAGGGGTGCCAGATGGAATTTTCTTGCATACCGGACGTGTGTTTCCGGTCATGTGACCAGTGGTGGAAAAAACCCGTCTTACACACCCCATGTAAGAGGATTCAAGCGCAACAACTCGCCACTTCTTATTTCTTTTCTTGTATGGAATATGAAAAGTAAATTATTCCATTTCGATAAAGCGCAATTAAATATATAAGTATTCGCGCTTTTTGGTGAAATGCACAAAACAAAAGTGCGTTTTCTACGTCAATTTTTCCACAAATTGATAATTTAAGACATGCAAAAAAAAATAAGCATGTGTTTCCGGTCCGGATCGAAAATTCCGACCCTCGGGCACGCTGCGTGTCCGATAACTCGGAAAGCCTCGTTACCGGCTTACGCGCGTGCCCTCGGGTCGGATTTTTCTATCCGTACCGGAAACACATGATACTTATATTCCAGCACGGCTGACGTCACCGGAAATGCCTATCCGGTGTGCTAGAAATGCAGAGTTTCAACACATTCTTATCTTTCTTAACGAAAGTTAGTGGGCGGAAACCATTTTTCTTTCTTAGAAACAGTGACCTACACACTACTTCTCATAAGCAACCCCAAGCTAGCTCTTTACGTAAGCCACCATACACACAGTTTCATCCATATCCATATACGTCAATTTGATCAAAAGCATCTCTTACCTTCCTTCAATATCTCCCCTTCGTTCTCAGCACTGATCTTGAAATCGTCTGTTTCCAGCTGTCAACAAAAAGATCAAGACATTAAGCATCCCACAATTCAAAGGCTATTTGAAAAAAAATATAAATAATAAACTTATATTATAAAGACAATTTGAACGGAAAACAGCTTTACTACATTAGTAAGTGTATGTACGTTGTCATAGAGGTGACATGTGTTAATAAAACTATTTTTTATCTCGTGATCACGACTAAATTACTCGTTCCCACGACTTGCATGTTTTTGCCACGACTTAATAATTTCGAAGCCACCACTTCGTACGTTTAAGACGTGGGAGGGTTCAGACCAGTTGACGATTTGAGTCGTGGGTCTGTCATGGGTCGTGACCCATCGGTACGCAACCTTGGTTTGGCCTCGCTTCTAATAAGGTCAAATAGTGACTCCCACCTACACTTAAGTCCGGTGATCTAATTAGGTACATGGTCAAATAAATATGACTCCCCACCTACACTAAAGTCCGTTGATCTTATCAAATGCAAGGTCAAACAGGGGCCCCGACCATTACAAAAGTCCAGTGAACAAATCAGGTACATGGTCAAAAAGGGACCCTACCTACACTAAAGTCCGATGATCTAATTAGGTGCAAGTTCAAATAGGGACCCACCTACACTAAAGTCCGGTGATCTAATAAGGTGCAAGTACAAATAGGGCCCCGACCTACACTAAGGTCAGGTAATCTAATTAGGTGCAAGCTCAAATAGGGACCCCACCTACACTAAAGTCCGTTGATCTAATTAGGTGCAAGTACAAATAGGGACCCCACCTACACTAAAGTCAGGTGATCTAATTAGGTGCAAGTTCAAATAGGGACCCCACCTACACTAAAGTCAGGTGATCTAATTAGGTGCAAGTACAAATAGGGACCCCACCTACACTAAAGTCAGGTAATCTAATTAGGTGCAAGTTCAAATAGGGACCCCACCTACACTAAAGTCAGGTGATCTAATTAGGTGCAAGTTCAAATAGGGACACCACCAGCACTAAAATTCGTTGATCTAATTAGGTGCAAGTACAAATAGGGACCCCACCTACACTAAAGTCCGTTGATCTAATTAGGTGCAAGTTCAAATAGGGACCCCACCTACACTAAAGTCCGTTGTTCTAATTAGGTGCAAGTTCAAAAAGGGGCCCCTCATACACTAAAGTCCGTTGATCTAATTAGGTGCAAGCACAAATAGGGGCCCAACTTACACTAAGTCCGTTGATCTAATTAGGTGCAACTACAAATAAGGGCCCCACCTACACTAAAGTCAGGTGATCTAATTAGGTACAAGGTCAAATAGGTACCTCCACCTACACTAAAGTCAGGTGATCAATTAGGTACAAGCACAAATAGGTACCTCCACCTACACTAAAGTCAGGTGATCTAATTAATTTAGGTACATGGTCAAATAGGTACCTCCACCTAAACTAAAGTCAGGTTATCTAATTAGTTACAAGGTCAAGTAGGTACCCCCACCTACACTAAAGTCAGGTGATCTAATTAGTTACAAGGTCAAGTAGGTACCCCCACCTACACTAAAGTCAGGTGATCAAATAAGGTACATGGTCAAATAGGTACCTCCACCTACACTAAAGTCCGTTGATCTAATTAGGTACAAGGTCAAATAGGGACCCCACCTACACTAAAGTCCGTTGATCTAATTAGGTGCAAGTACAAATAGGGACCCCACCTACACTAAAGTCCGGTGATCTAATAAGGTGCAAGTACAAATAGGGACCCCACCTACACTAAAGTCAGATGATCTAATAAGGTGCAAGTTTAAAAAGGGACACCACCTACACTTAAGTCCGGTGATCTAATAAGGTGCAAGTTCAAATAGGGACACCACCTACACTAAAGTCCGTTGATCTAATTAGGTGCAAGTTCAAATAGGGACCCAACCTACTAAAGTCAGTTGATCCAATTAGGTGCAAGTTCAAATAGGGACCCCACTTACACTAAAGTCCGTTGATCTAATTAGGTGCAAGTTCAAATAGGGACACCACCTACACTAAAGTCCGTTGATCTAATTAGGTGCAAGTTCAAATAGGGACACCACCTACACTAAAGTCCGGTGATCTAATTAGGTGCAAGTTCAAATAGGGACACCACCTACACTAAAGTCCGTTGATCTAATTAGGTGCAAGTTCAAATAGGGACCCACCACCTACACTAAAGTCAGGTGATCTAATTAGGTGCAAGTACAAATAGGGGACACCACCTACACTAAAGTCAGGTGATCTAATAAGGTGCAAGTACAAATAGGGGATCGCACCTACACTAAAGTCCGTTGATCTAATAAGGTGCAAGTTCAAATAAGGGACACCACCTACACTGAAGTCCGTTGATCTAATAAGGTGCAAGAACAAATAGGGACCCCACCTACACTAAAGTCCGTTGATCTAATTAGGAGCAAGTTCAAATAGGGACCCTACCTACACTAAAGTCCGGTGATCTAATTAGGTGCAAGTACAAATAGGGACCCCACCTACACTAAAGTCCGTTGATCTAATTAGGTGCAAGGTCAAATAGGTACCCCCACCTACACTAAAGTCCGTTGATCTAATTAGGTGCAAGTACAAATAGGTACCCCACCTACACTAAAGTCCGTTGATCTAATTAGGTGCAAGTACAAATAGGGACCCCACCTACACTAAAGTCCGTTGATCTAATTAGGTGCAAGTACAAATAGGGACCCCACCTACACTAAAGTCCGTTGATCTAATTAGGTGCAAGTACAAATAGGGACCCCACCTACACTAAAGTCCATTGATCTAATTAGGTGCAAGTACAAATAGGGACCCCACCTACACTAAAGTCCATTGATCTAATTAGGTGCACGTACAAATAGGGACCCCACCTACACTAAAGTCCGGTGATCTAATTAGGTGCAACTACAAATAGGGGCCCCACCTACACTAAAGTCCGTTGATCTAATTAGGTGCAAGTAACAATAGGGGCCCCTCCTACACTTAAGTCCGGTGATCTAATTAGGTGCAAGTAACAATAGGGGCCCCTCCTACACTAAAGTCCGATGATCTAATTAGGTGCAAGTACAAATAGGGACCCCACCTACACTAAAGTCCGTTGATCTAATTAGGTGCAAGTACAAATAGGGACCCCACCTACACTAAAGTCCATTGATCTAATTAGGTGCAAGTACAAATAGGGACCCACCTACACTAAAGTCCATTGATCTAATTAGGTGCACGTACAAATAGGGACCCCACCTACACTAAAGTCCGGTGATCTAATTAGGTGCAACTACAAATAGGGGCCCCACCTACACTAAAGTCCGTTGATCTAATTAGGTGCAAGTAACAATAGGGGCCCCTCCTACACTTAAGTCCGGTGATCTAATTAGGTGCAAGTAACAATAGGGGCCCCTCCTACACTAAAGTCCGATGATCTAATTAGGTGCAAGTACAAATAGGGACCCCACCTACACTAAAGTCCGTTGATCTAATTAGGTGCAAGTACAAATAGGGACCCCACCTACACTAAAGTCCGTTGATCTAATTAGGTGCAAGTACAAATAGGGGCCCCACCTACAGTAAAGTCAGGTGATCTTATTAGGTGCAAGTACAAATAGCAACCCCACCTACACTAAAGTCAGGTGATCTTATTAGGTGCAAGTACAAATAGCGACCCCACCTACACTAAAGTCAGGTTATCTAATTAGGTGCAAGTACAAAAAGGGGCCCCTCCTACACTAAAGTCAGGTAATCTAATTAGGTACAAGGTCAAATAGGGACCCCACCTACACTAAAGTCAGGTAATCTACTTAGGTGCAAGGTCAAATAGGGACCCCACCTACACTAAAGTCAGGTAATCTAATTAGGTGAGAGGTCAAATAGGGACCACACCTACACTAAAATCAGGTAATCTAATTAGGTGCAAGTACAAATAGGGACCCCACCTACACTAAAGTCAGGTCATCTAATTAGGTGCAAGTACAAATAGGGGCCCCTCCTACAATAAAGTCATGTAATCTAATTAGGTGCAAGTACAAATAGGGGCCCCTCCTACACTAAAGTCAGGTAATCTAATTAGGTACAAAGTCAAATAGGTACCCCAACCTACACTAAAGTAAGGTGATTTAATTAGGAACATGGTCAAATAGGGACCCCACCTACACTAAAGTCCGGTGATTTAATTAGGAACATGGTCAAATAGGGACTCCACATACACTAAAGTCCGGTGATTTAATTAGGAACATGGTCAAATAGGGACCCCACCTACACTAAAGTCTGTTGATCTAATTAGGTACAAGGTCAAATAGGTACCCCCAACTACACTAAAGTCTGTTGATCTAATTAGGTACAAGGTCAAATAGGTACCCCCACCTGCACTAAAGTCAGGTGATCAATTAGGTACAAGGTCAAATAGTTACCTCCACCTACACTACAGTCAGGTGATCTAATTAGGTACAAGGTCAAAGAGGTACCCCCACCTACACTAAAGTCCGGTGATCAATTAGGTACAAGGTCAAATAGGTACACCCACCTACACTAAAGTCAGGTGATCTAATTAGGTACATGGTCAAATAGGTACCTCCACCTACACTAAAGTCAGGTGATCTAATTAGGTACATGGTCAAATAGGCACCCCCACCTACACTAAAGTCAGGTGATCTAATTAGGTACAAGGTCAAATAGGTACCCCCACCTACACTAAAGTCAGGTGATCTAATTAGGTACAAGGTCAAATAGGTACCCCCACCTACACTAAAGTCAGGTTATCTAATTAGGTACATGGTCAAATAGGTACCCCCACCTACACTAAAGTCAGGTGATCTAATTAGGTACAAGGTCAAATAGGTACCCCCACCTACACTAAAGTCAGGTGATCTAATTAGGTACAAGGTCAAATAGGTACCCCCACCTACACTAAAGTCAGGTGATCTAATTAGGTGCAAGTACAAATAGGGACCCCTCCTACACTAAAGTCCGATGATCTAATTAGGTGCAAGTACAAATAGGGACCCCACCTACACTAAAGTCCGTTGATCTAATTAGGTGCAAGTACAAATAGGGACCCCACCTACACTAAAGCCCGTTGATCTAATTAGGTGCAAGTACAAATAGGGGCCCCACCTACAGTAAAGTCAGGTGATCTTATTAGGTGCAAGTACAAATAGCAACCCCACCTACACTAAAGTCAGGTGATCTTATTAGGTGCAAGTACAAATAGCGTTCCCACCTACACTAAAGTCAGGTTATCTAATTAGGTGCAAGTACAAAAAGGGGCCCCTCCTACACTAAAGTCAGGTAATCTAATTAGGTACAAGGTCAAATAGGGACCCCACCTACACTAAAGTCAGGTAATCTACTTAGGTGCAAGGTCAAATAGGGACCCCACCTACACTAAAGTCAGGTAATCTAATTAGGTGAGAGGTCAAATAGGGACCACACCTACACTAAAATCAGGTAATCTAATTAGGTGCAAGTACAAATAGGGACCCCACCTACACTAAAGTCAGGTCATCTAATTAGGTGCAAGTACAAATAGGGGCCCCTCCTACAATAAAGTCATGTAATCTAATTAGGTGCAAGTACAAATAGGGGCCCCTCCTACACTAAAGTCAGGTAATCTAATTAGGTACAAGGTCAAATAGGTACCCCAACCTACACTAAAGTCAGGTGATTTAATTAGGTACAAGGTCAAATAGGTACCCCACCTACACTAAAGTCCGGTGATTTAATTAGGAACATGGTCAAATAGGGACTCCACATACACTAAAGTCAGGTGATTTAATTAGGAACATGGTCAAATAGGGACCCCACCTACACTAAAGTCTGTTGATCTAATTAGGTACAAGGTCAAATAGGTACCCCCAACTACACTAAAGTCTGTTGATCTAATTAGGTACAAGGTCAAATAGGGACCCCCACCTGCACTAAAGTCAGGTGATCAATTAGGTACAAGGTCAAATAGTTACCTCCACCTACACTACAGTCAGGTGATCTAATTAGGTACAAGGTCAAAGAGGTACCCCCACCTACACTAAAGTCAGGTGATCTAATTAGGTACATGGTCAAATAGGTACACCCACCTACGCTAAAGTCAGGTGATCTAATTAGGTACATGGTCAAATAGGTACACCCACCTACACTAAAGTCAGGTGATCTAATTAGGTACAAGGTCAAATAGGTACCCCCACCTACACTAAAGTCAGGTGATCTAATTAGGTACATGGTCAAATAGGCACCCCCACCTACACTAAAGTCAGGTGATCTAATTAGGTACAAGGTCAAATAGGTACCCCCACCTACACTAAAGTCAGGTGATCTAATTAGGTACATGGTCAAATAGGCACCTCCACCTACACTAAAGTCAGGTGATCTAATTAGGTACAAGGTCAAATAGGTACCCCAACCTACACTAAAGTCAGGTAATCTAATTAGGTACAAGGTCAAATAGGTACCCCACTTACACTAAAGTCAGGTGATCTAATTAGGTACAAGGTCAAATAGGTACCCCCACCTACACTAAAGTAAGGTGATCTAATTAGGTACATGGTCAAATAGGTACCCCCACCTACACTAAAGTCAGGTGATCTAATTAGGTGCACGGTCAAAAAAGGGCCACACCAGCACTAAAATCTGGTGATCTAATTAGGTACAAGGTCAAATAGGTACCCCCACCTACACTAAAGTCAGGTGATCAATTAGGTACAAGGTCAAATAGGTACCTCCACCTACACTAAAGTCAGGTGATCTAATTAGGTACATGGTCAAATAGGTACCTCCACCTACACTAAAGTCAGGTGATCTAATTAGGTACATGGTCAAATAGGCACCCCCACCTACACTAAAGTCAGGTGTTCTAATTAGGTACAAGGTCAAATAGGTACCCCCACCTACACTAAAGTCAGGTGATCTAATTAGGTACAAGGTCAAATAGGTACCCCCACCTACACTAAAGTCAGGTGATCAAATTAGGTACATGGTCAAATAGGTACCCCCACCTACATTAAAGTCAGGTGATCTAATTAGGTACATGGTCAAATAGGGACCCCACTACACTAAAGTCCGGTGATCAAATTAAGTGCAAGATCAAATAGGGACCTCACCTATACTAAAGACCGGTGATTTAATTAGGTGCAAGCTCAAATAGGTACACCCGATTACACTAAAGTCAGGTGATCTAATTTGGTGCACGGTCAAAAAGGGGCCCAGCTACACTAGAGTCCGGTAATCTAATTAGGTGCAGTTGTCAAATAAGGACCACCACAGACACTAAAGTCCATTGATCTAATTAGGTGCATGGTCAAATAGGGACCCTACAAGTCCAGGAATCAATTAGATGCAATGATGAATGTCAAATAGGGACCCCACCTACACTAAAGTCCGGTGATCTAATTAGATGCAAGGTCAAATAGGGGCCCCCACCTACACTTTAGTCAGGTGATCTAATTAGGTACATGGTCAAATAGGGACCCCACCTACACTTAAGTCCAGTGATCTAATTAAGTGCAAGGTCAAATAGGGACTTCACCTACACTAAAGTCTGGTGATCTTATTAGGTGCAAGGTCAAATAGGGACCCCACCAATACTTAAGTCCAGTAATCAATTTAGATGCAATGTCAAATAGGGGCCCCACCTAAACTAAAGTCCGGTGATCTAATTAGATGCAAGGTCAAATAGGGGCCCCTCCTACACTTAAGTCTGGTGATCTAATCAGGTACAGGTCAAATAGGGACCCCACCTACACTAAAGTCCAGTGATCTAATTAAGTGCAAGGTCAAATAGGGACCTCACCTACAATAAAGTCCGGTGATCTTATTAAGAGCAGGGTCAAATGGGGACCCCACCAACACCAAAGTCTGGTGATCTAATTAGGTGCAAGGTCAAATAAGGGCCCCCACCTACACTAAAATCGGGTGATCTAATTTGGTGCAAGGTCAAAAAGGGACCCCCAACAAAAACTTTAGTCCGGTGATCCTATTAGGTGCAAGGTCAAATATGGCCCCCACCAACACAAACGTCCGGTAATCTGATTAGACGTAAAGTCAAATAGGGACCCCCCATAATAATACACTAACTTCCAGTGTTCTTATTAGGTGCAATGTAAAATAGGGACCCCACCTACACTAAAGTCCAGGATTCTTATCAGGTGCTCCACCTACACTAAAGTCCGGTGATCTAATTAGATGCAAGGTCAAATAGGGGCCCCACCTACACTAAAGTCCGGTGATCTAATTAAGTGCATGGTCAAACAGGGACCCGACCTACACTAAAGTATGTTGATCTATTTAGATGGAAGGTCAAATAGGGACCCCAACCAACACTAAAGTCCGGTGATCTAATTAGGTACAAGGTTAAAAAGGGGCCCCAAAGAACACTATAGTACGGTTATCTAATTAGGTGCAATGTCAAATACGGACACCAACCTACACTTTGGTGCAATGCCATTTAGGGGTTTTCACCTTTACTTAACTCCGGTAATCTAATTAGGTGCAAGGCCATATAGGGGTTCCCACCAACACTAAAGTCCGGTAATCTAATTAGGTAAAAGGTCAAATAGGGACCCCTACCTACACTAAAGTCTGGTGATCTAATTAGGTGGATCAAATAGGGACCCCACCTACACTAAAGTATGTTGATCTAATTAAGTGGAAGGTCAAATAGGGCCCCGACCTACACTAAAGTCTGTTGAACTAATTAAGTGGAAGGTCAAATAGGGCCCTGACCTACACTAAAGTCTGTTGAACTAATTAAGTAGAAGGTCAAATAGGGCCCCGACCTACACTAAAGTCTGTTGAACTTATTAAGTGGAAGGTCAAATAGGGACCCCACCTTCACTTAAGTATATTGATCTAATTAAGTGAAAGGTCGAATAGGGCCCCGACCTACACTAAAGTCTGTTGAACTTATTAAGTGGAAGGTCAAATAGGGACCCCACCCTCACTAAAGTCCGGTGGTTTAATTAAGTACACGGTAAAATAAAGACCCCACCTACACTAAAGTCCGGTGATCTGATAAAGTGGAAGGTCAAGAAGGGACCCCCCTCGCCTACAGTAAAGTCCGTTGATATAATTAAGTGCAAGGTTGAATAGGGGCCCCCACATACACTTAAGTCTGGTGATCTGATTAGGTGCAAGGTAAAACCATACTATTCCAAATTGTGTTCAATAAACTCATACCTGAACAGCATAAAAGGTATTCCACACGATATAATTCGCAGACAAATATCTTTGCACGAGTTTATCGAATCTGATACTAAAAAGTACACGTGCAATCATACCTTCAATCAGTTGATTCTCAGGTCGGTATACTAGTTTCCTTATGTCCTCTAGGATATAAGTTCATACCCGTTGTAGCACTTTTTCGCTTTTTTGAGCTTAGGGTATGCTAGTTCAATTGTGTCCCCTAACATGATAAGTCATACTCGGGTGTGCACATGCGCAGAAGTTGGCAGTCAAGTTCAAAAGTCGTCTGCGAGGTTTCACCGTACATAATATTTTTTTTTATATTTCTTCTCAATATATTCATACCTGAACTACACAAAAAATAGTGCACACGTTATAATTCAAAAGTGCCCTTCCAACAAGTTAATATGTATTTCTAAACGCGTCGAACAAATTTGATACAAAAAGTAATCTTTTACTCATACCATTTCTCGTTTCTGTTCTGTGGCGTGTTGTGCCTTACATTGGTATGCTAGTTCAGCTGTGTTCCCTATCATGTAAAGTCATACCTCTTTAATCTGTTCCACAGAATGTGGTGCCCTAATTCGGTATGCTAGTTCAGTTGTGTTCTCTATCATGTAAAGTCATACCTGTTTAATCTGTTCCACGGAATGTGGTGCTATGTGCCGGTATTCTAGTTCAGTTGTGTCATTTATCATGTAAAGTCATACCTGTTTAATCTGTTCCACGGCATGTCGTACCTAGGGTCGGTATGCTAGTTCAATTGTGGCCTCTATCATGGAAAGCCATACCTGTTTAATCTGTTTCGCGGCTTGTTGTGCCTTTGGCCAGTATGCTAGTTCAATTTTGCCATGTCTCTTGTAAAGTCATACCTGTATAATCTGTTTAGTCCGCTAAAATGTAAATTTGTACCTTCTTAAGCTGTTCCACAGCGTGTAGAGCCTCAGGTCGGTTTGCTAGTTCAGTCTTATCCTCCAGCAGGGTGCGTAGCTTGACCAGGAAGTCCACTAGTTCTGTGTCCTTGACCCTCTGGTCATGGGAATGGCGTATGCGTCGACCAATGTCCCGAACCTTAAATGTAATGTTTGAAATAAGTATTGTCTAACATAGCTTGTAGTTGTGGTGAAGATGGCACAAATGAAATGCATACTATCATGCAATATGTAGTAACTAAACTATATATTCACTTTAAGACTTCTTGGTTGTTTGGATTAGAGTAAAGAATGTACAAAATAATCAGAGCAACTTCAAGTGAATACTGAAACATTCTACACTTATTATGAACATTCTTAAAAGCTGAACTCTCACAGATTGACCGTTTAGGCCAAGTTTTTATGTTTTGTCTGGGAATTAGCCAATGTTTGCGTTAATGTCTGGAAACCAGTGATATAAGACTGCTGACAAATGATCTGATCTGGGGGGTTTTCATATTTTTTTGTTCGAAAATTGATGTTTAATGGCTAAAAATGTTAGTAACGCTTTTAGAAAAAACGAGTTTTTTTTGCTGTTTTAGTGAGTTATCTTATATGACCGAACTAAATGTATTGATGCCCAAATAAGCTGATTCTGGGACAAAAAAAAAAAAAGTCAAAACTGTCAATCTGTGAGAGTGCAGCTTTAAAAAGTCATCGAAATCGCATAATATGATTATAGTATGATTCATATGTATACCTCTGTTAACAAATTTGACTGTGTTGCAACGATAAACGACAGCTTGTTCTGGAAATCCTCGCAATTCATCATGACGCTGATCACGCCGTTGAAGTCACTGTCTTTGATGGAGGACACGGTTTTGTAGCCATCAGGAGGAAGGAAACACTTGGCTATCTCCCAGGGAATGGTGCTCCATTTGTCTGCGTTCGTGTTCTTCCATGATGGTCCCGAAAACCTGTGATGTTGAACTATTTCATCACGGACGCCTTCACAAATCCCATTTGGACAAGGAACATACTGTTTTGAAGGGCCGTTATGAAATTTGCAGTTTTTTTTACTTGTGCATATCTTAGGAGTGGAGCACTTCAACACGTTCTCGGTGAAACATTGTACACATGTTGCCCCGCCTGGAAGACCCTTGGATGTTCTAACGTTGTTATAGATGTCCTGGTGAACGCATGTCAGCACCTCCTCCACAAATATTTGTAAACCCTCCTTGGTGATGTTGAGGGCGAGGGCGGCCTTGATCCAGTTCTGGACCTCCTCTTCCCTCAACGAATCCCGATAAGAGGCCATTGTTTTGCCATTAGACTGTATTCAATAACTGGTAAAAGAAACAAGTCACTGAGTATAACTTACATTATAAAAGTCCCCTTCAGATTCTTATACAATTTGAAATTACTAGCATAAATAAGAGCTGCAATCTCACAAATTTACTGTTTGGGCAACTTATTTATTATTGTCTTTGAAAGAGCCATTTTTTTGCGTATATATCTGCAAGTAAGCGATATAAGACTGCTGACAAAAGATCAGATCGCAGATTTTCATATTTCCGTTGAAAATTGATGTTTTATGGCTAAAAGAGTTACTAACGGTTTAAGAAAAACGCAACAACAACATTTTAACTAAACTATGAAAATCTGCTGTCTATTTTTTGTCAGCAGTCTTGTATCACTGGTTTCCATGCATTTTCGCAGAAATTGGCTGGTTCCAAAACAAAAACAAAAAAGGTTGTCAAAACGTTCAATCTGTGAGAGTGCAGCTTTAAGACTATTATCCGATAGATTTAATATTGAAGTTTGGAGACATAATTACATTGTAAGAAATGAAAGAAAGTGTACATTTTGTGACTTAGATGTTCTGAAAGACGAGTACCATTTTGTTTTAAAATGTCCAGTGTATGCTGATTTTCGTAGAAATTATATACCAAGATACTATTGAGAACATCCTAGTATGGCTAGGTTTATCAGCAAACTGATAAGAAATCACTTCTAGTTAAATAAGCAATATTTTTTTTTAAAAGCCTTATTTGCAATAAGAAAGAGTAATGCCTATTTGTTTTATTCATGAATTGTCACAAAAACTAGACGAGTTGGACACGTCTTTGTATTCGCTTTTTACATGCTTTTTGTTTGTTTTTCCGTTGCTGTTTTATCACAAATGATTTATCTCTGATCCATTAGGTTCCATAATAAACTGCGAAATTGCTTCTATAGTCAGGTCTCATTCTAATTCTTTCCGCAATTTCCAAGGTTTACGTGTAAGATAATGTATTTAACATTCTCACTTTCATATCAACCATCATGCACGCTGATTTGTGTGTAACTTCGTTGATGTTTTCCTTTTTTTTCTTTTCATTTTTCAGTTATTTCTTAAAAGTCTGTCTATGATACAAAAAAATCGTTTAAAACGCGTTATAATGTAACTATGTATGTTTTTATTGATTGTGTGTGTGTGTATTCTATATTTCTGTTTTAGATTTGTGTAATGTTGCGATTAGCTGTTTATGCTTAAAGCTGCACTTTCACAAATTTAACGTTTGACAACGTTTTATGTTTTGTCTAGGAACGAGCCAATTTATGCGAAAATGCATGTAAACCAGTCATACAAGATTGCTGACAAAAAAATAAATCGCACATTTTTATATTTAAGTTCAAAAAATGATGTTTTTTGCATTTTTCTTAAACCGTAAGTCACACCATGAAAGACTAATTTTCAAACGGAATGTAAACATCTGCGGTATGATCTTTTGTAAGCAGTCTTTTATCACTGGTTTGCAGATAATAACGCAAAAATTTGCTGATTCCAAGACATAAATTAAAAAAGTTGTGAAAAAGGTAAATTTGCAGCTTTAAGTCAAAATAAAATGTTCTTTCTTTCTGTTTCTGTAAACGAATAGGATCGATCACCGTGCATTGTACAATCACTCGTATTCTACAAAGGAGTTTAATATTATCTAAAGAAAGTCTTATCAGGGCGTACCTGTAGTGTTGTTAATTGATATTTATACGCACGTACAGGTGAGGTCTTCCATTGTTTAATATCAATATGTTATACGAGGTGGGAGCGAGCTGTCGATATTTGAAAGTCTTTCATTGGTTTAATATCAATATGTTATACGAGGTGGGAGCGAGCTGTTGATATTTGAAAGTCTTTCATTCGTTTAATATCAATATGTTATACGAGGTGGGAGCGAGCTGTCGATATTTGAAGGTCTTTCATTCGTTTAATATCAATATGTTATACGAGGTGGGAGCGAGCTGTTGATATTTGAAGGTCTTCCATTCGTTTAATATCAATATGTTATACGAGGTGGGAGCGAGCTGTCGATATTTGAAGGTCTTTCATTCGTTTAATATCAATATGTTATACGAGGTGGGAGCGAGCTGTCGATATTTGAAAGTCTTTCATTCGTTTAATATCAATATGTTATACGAGGTGGGAGCGAGCTGTCGATATTTGAAAGTCTTTCATTCGTTTAATATCAATATGTTATACGAGGTGGGAGCGAGCTGTCGATATTTGAAAGTCTTTCATTCGTTTAATATCAATATGTTATACGAGGTGGGAGCGAGCTGTCGATATTTGAAAGTCTTTCATTCGTTCAATATCAATATGTTATACGAGGTGGGAGCGAGCTGTCGATATTTGAAAGTCTTTCATTTGTTTAATATCAATATGTTATACGAGGTGGGAGCGAGCTGTTGATATTTGAAAGTCTTTCATTCGTTTAATATCAATATGTTATACGAGGTGGGAGCGAGCTGTCGATATTTGAAAGTCTTTCATTCGTTTAATATCAATATGTTATACGAGGTGGGAGCGAGCTGTCGATATTTGAAGGTCTTTCATTCGTTTAATATCAATATGTTATACGAGGTGGGAGCGAGCTGTCGATTTCATTCGTTTAATATCAATATGTTATACGAGGTGGGAGCGAGCTGTCTATAATTGAAGATGTTTCATTCGTTTAATATCAATATGTTATACGAGGTGGGAGCAAGCTGTCGATATTTGAAGATGTTTCATTCGTTTAATATCAATATGTTATTTGAGGTGCAAGCGAGCGGTCCCCTTCTTTACGGAATATTTTGGAGAATTCACACATAAACGAACTTTTCGCCAACATGCAGTGGAAATACGACAAGCGTTAACCAGTCGCTCCCACCTCGTGTATATATATACCATTTAGCCTTCAATTTTTAGACTATCTGCGCATGCGCACAGGTAGTCTTAAGACCGCAAACTCCAAAGAACTACTTCTATTCATGTCGTTTTAACCTATTTTTTTGTCTCAATGCGCTCTATGTTTAGTAGCAGAATGACGTCGAAACCATAAAAATAGATTATCCGAGTATGAGTTCTTGCTTATTCGGCTATTTCCGCGCTGTATTTCTGTATTCCGGTGTTTTAATTTTAGCAGAATATAACTTTTTAAAGATCGTTATATTTATCAGATCAGTGTGGGTCAAAATAATAGATGCTCTGGTAGGAAGGTAGCAAACTGATATTCACTGAGTTCAGACCAAGATGTTTTAGAAATTATTACCGACCGCAAGTGTACCGTCGCCTGCAGGGTGTGTTATTATAACCTTGTGTGACCATGAAGCACGCTTGTTTGTAAGGGTGTATTTCTAATATAACTTTTATGAGATAAGAAACAAAAATGATTGTCTGAAAGTCAAAATAGTTGTATCCCAGGTTTCGCGTGGCTAATGCTTCAAATACTATGATTTGCCTGCTATACAAAAATAAAATACTATTAATTCTATGATTTTTAGGTGTATACTTTTCTAATTAGATGTTCACATTTTTTTGCGTAAAAGCTTCGTTCCGGTGTATTCTTGGCATAGTTTTGGACATTAGCCTTTCAATTTATTCTAACACACATTCCCTGATACGACAGTGAATTAAGCATACTTTTGATGAAGCAAAGTAGTTCGGATTTAACCTGTAAAACACCCAAAGAGTGCGAAGCATTCATAACAGCACTTGTATTATTTCTACACAGATACTTACATAAAACATAAATATCATTTATTTATCAATAATACTTGAAAAGGCACAATCATATTCCCATTCTTAGAACAGACAATTTCCGATAATCGAGAAATAGTTTCAACTACATTAACTGACTGATTTTCTAAAAATAGTTTCTACATACATTAACTGACCACATGGATGCCCTCACCGCGGGAAAACGACCATCTGATAAGCTCTGCATTTTCAATCGGATAGGAATTATTGCTAAAGTTATTCGTAAAAATAAAATCATTTTCCTTAAACAGTTAAAACGTGTATGTTCATAAAACTTGCATAACGTATGATATATAATCAAAGCACTGAAACTCTTTAGAAGTGATTGAAAGGGGCATGCATTGTCAGGGGCGTAGCCAGCGTTGTTTGCAGTTACGCATGTGCGTAACATTAATTTGAAAAATGAAAGGACGAGGGCTAAGCTAAAAATTGATATCAGAATAAAAGGAAGAGCAGCCAAAGAAAACGTTGCTTCCCTGTGATAGATAGCTTTCTGAGCCGAAATCAATCACTTGGTAACTACAAAGTCGGCGGCCTCGAACCTATTAATCCCTCTAAATACACCTCAGAGCTCAACATGTTCGTTCCATTTTCCATTTTTTTCCACTGGGTAGACCCCCCCCCCCGAACCCCCAACCAGCTACAGGGATATTCCCCATCCCACACCCTCCCCCTTAAGTGCGTAACATTCGGTAAAGTCTGGCTACACCTCTGATTGTATCTTTAAATACATGGGGAAACGTCGACTTAAGTGATAAGCTGTGCATCTTGAATGGAATTATTGCTGGAGTTGTTTGTAAAAAAATGATTTTCCTTAAACAAAACGTGTATGTTCATTAAAGGAAATAATATGTGATGTATTGTATTTTCCTATCGTATGATATCTCATAAAAGCAACAGAAAATCTTTAGCATGCATTGTCACATTAAATACATGGGGAGGGGGTTTACGACGATTAAAGTGACATTTACATAAACAAAATGACACAAGACGCCATAAAATAGGTAAAGATGTTGTTGTTTCATCGCCCAGTGTGAGCAAAAGCGCTCTTGGCCCTCGACACATTTTTCACTTTTATCAATGTGCCCTTCAACCATTCTCATAGTTCAAATAGAATTTACAGCTCTCACATATTTGCCCGCAGAGAGTCTTTCATTGCTGTTTCTAATCTCGCGATTGTAGCATTTGCCATTACGGCGGATCTAAGATCGATGTGTCTAGGCATAATTGGAGTATGATTAGGTACGTTCCCGGTAGTATTCAAAATGTTTCTTTTCATAATGGTTAAATCATCCGACTTTTTTAATTAAATCATCCGACTTTTTTAATTTGTTACCTTAGCGTCGTAATTCTTTCAGATTACACGATATTTAAAAAATGTTCAGAAACTGTCTTTCATTATTATTCGTTCATCACCTACGCATCATACAACACTGAATATTGCTGTGCAGGTATTAAAAATATTTTGCAGTTATGGAAGTAGCCTTTGACTGTTTTAATTAAGTTTCAACATCTTTCCTTGTCAACAGCATCGCCATCTTGGCTTTCATAAATACATGGAATACAGACAAACAAACCAACAAAACAACAACACAATCTTAAATGCGGTAAATTGAAATTGCATTCTAACCGCATTTCAATGTCAAAATCTAAACATGCTTAAATGACGAAGCATACATACAAGGTCCCGTTTCTGCCCCTATAAAATGTGAACGGGACCCCTTTTTCAGTATATTAAGTTAACTGTTTATTTGGAGGTCTTTACGGAAATACAGCGTTCAATTTTTGCACTGTATATGTAAGCAATAAATAGCGAACAGACACATGGAAATAAACGTAAATAAATACCTGATTTAAAATAATTCATGGTACCGCATTCGTTCTTGTCGCAACTAACATATATTATGTGATATTGTTTAAATTAATGTTGAATTATCTTAAAAATCATCAGCCAAAATTAAATACAGTTTCGGCCGGTGGTATCCAAGTAAACAAATATGACAAACATTCACAAAGCGCATGCGCTAATACACACCCAAACGTTTACAGATAGTATCATATTTCTTGCCTGCTTTTCAAATAGCACAATAGCAGTTGTAAGGTCGAATACGATATCCTTTACCATATGTGATAGTATAGACAAAAATGTTATACATCAAACCGTATGCATGGAAGAAGATATGGCCAAGATTGTTTATTGAACTTTGCAAGTAATAAAGCAGCATTAATGACTAAATATTTACACCGCGAATTCCATTTCTTAAATGAACTGCCTTTCGGAAATGTTCGCATTGCGATTCATCGCATAACAATACCAGTATACATGAAAAATATTGATATTGTTTGTATTGTGTCAGCAGGTCCCGTTAAATATAAATCAACATTTAGAAAGATTTATTTTTTTAAATTGTAAATGTAATATTGCCATTAGTGTTTACGTTTTACGTTTAAAAGTGATTTCAAGTGGATGATTTGTTTTCGCGTTAATGTGACGCCATTTGAAAAAAAATGCTTCCGGTTACAGTCGGGTCGTTCTATTAACAGAATGGGTAAGAAAGGATTACTTAAAGGTTTTCTTAAATGAAATGAAATATATTTTTAACAATTATTGAATGAAATAATGATCTATGGTGTAAATAAAAGTAATGAATTGCGGGGTTGGTGTCATTATCGGGGTATGAACGCAATTGGGCTGGTCCAAGTGTGTGTGGAGTCCGAATTGTTTCGTGTAAGACTAAAAACAGGCTTAAAAATGCACAGAACTGCACCTGTGACTTTCTAGCTGTACACAACTCCCAGGTTGGCTAAGATAGCGTAGGAATGACTCCAAAATATATGACATGAATGAGTTCAAATGTACCGTGTAAGTAAGATATACATGCAAAAAGTTTTCACCACAATACCACTGATTTATTTTCGTAAGATTTGATTTGGTTCGATCTGATCAGCTAAAGGCTGAGTAGTTCATAGTTTGGTAACTGTTTGATGACGTCATTATAATAAACAATCTATATAACGAATTTGAAATGAACAGAAAGTGCACGGCTAAGGAATTGCCTTAAATCCAATATGTAATGTATTGCTGTGTTCGTAGAATAGTTATAAACATAAACTGCATTCTCCAAATCGTGCATGTTCATACAAAACCGTATGAAAACATGTATGCATTCTCGCACAATCTTTACTAAGGGTTTTCTATATATGCATACTCGAATTAATATACAACAGTGCCATTATATGGGATTAAATCGTAAAAGGTATATATTCTGATCCTAAATTCATTAGACCAATGCGCAGAACTATTTAAAATGACACTGTCGTTTGACCATGATTGGCATATTATTAATCAAACGTGTAAAATAATCAGATATCCGCTACGCTAATCTAATCGTTTTGTTTCTGAAGCCATAGAATATGAATATGTAATCAGTGGTAGTGGATTTCATATTATTTTATTCTACTTCATTGCCATGCATCGGTACACACTATTGTGCGAAACATGTTTGAGCTCAAGTGTGCCTTTGTATAGGTAATCATAGAAGGTTCAATTGATTATGTTTAATTGCATACCTTATTGTATGATTTTGCTTTTACGCAGATGGAAATCTCGAATTTCGTTTTTGACTGGTTTTTAAACAGTGATATAGAAATATTCTGTATGTTCTGCTTTTGATGTATTTGAGGAAAATAAAATTTGGTCTACTATTTCCTTTATTTTTCAACCTCGTTTTTTTATCGATAGTTAAATGGGTAATTGAACTCGCTTTTGACAGTAAGCGGCGTTTTGTCAGCCAAAAAACTTAATTGGAGCCCGTATGTTAACAAAATGTTTATGTTAGTTTTAGATTTCAAGACCTGATATGTTCATCGACAAAATAGACAAATGTATGGGGGTTTTCCTGATAATGAACATAAATATTGAGCCCGATTAGTTAAAAGAAGTTTGATGGAAACAATGAACATGGAATGCCAAATATCGAAACTAGCCCCACGTCCACAATGAAAAATATTCAGTATCCAAATTATACGAACATGTAAAGCCTCAATCAAAAAAAAGTCCTTAGTCCAAAATGAAAAGCATCCAAATTATACGAACATGTAAAGCCTCATACAGAAAATAGTCATTCGTCGAAAGTGAAAAGCATCCAAATAATATGTACATGGATTGCTTCATACAGAACATAGTCCTTCGTCCAGAATGAAAAACATCTAAAATAATATGAACATGCAAAGCCTCATACAGAAAATAGTCCCTCGTCCAAAATGAAAAGCATCCAAATTATACGAATTTGGAAAGCCTCATACAGAGATTACCCCCCCCCCCCCCCCATCAAAAATAAAAAGTATCCAAAGTATATGAATATGTTTGTAGTCTTATATATATAAACTAGCTCCTTGTCCAGAATGAAAATTATCTGAATAATATAAACAGCCTCATATAGAAATTAGCCTCTCGGCCACAATGAAAATTATCTGAATGATATAAACAGCCTCATATAGAAATTAGCCTCTCGGCCACAATGAAAATTATCTGAATAATATAAACATTGATGGCCTCATATAGTAATTAGACCATCGACCACAACTGAAATTATCCAAACAATATGAACATCAATATCTTCAAAGAGAAAGAAGACACTCATCCGGAAAAGTATTCAAAATTTAATTTATTAACATGGATACCCTCATGTAGAAGCTGGACGGTTGTTTTGAGAACTAAATCTGAGGTGATTGTGACATGCGCTGTGCACTTGGTCTCAATATAGCGAGTAATTTTAAAGGCATTCAAGGGGTTCAAGACAAGCCAACAAATAAACAAACAAACAAAACGACAATACAATCCAAAGCGAATTTCAATGTCAAAATTTAGACATGCTTACATGACGAAGCATACATACAAGTAATCGTATTAACACGATCTTAATAAACTGGAAGTCTTTTATCGCCCAGCTACGCAAGACTTGAACGTCTAGTTTTTATAAAACCTCAAAATAAACAATAAGTTGCTTCAGATGAGCTATTTCCTTTACTTTTATGAACACAGAACCAAGCAGTAACTGAAACGAAAACAGAGGCGGTTCCATGATTCGATATTAAAGGGGGCGTAATTCAGGGGTATGACATTAAGACTTGCATCCCTCCCTTAAAACCGAAATTTATTTTGTTTTAAGGTGTGCTAGAAAAATATCAATCACGTGTTTCCGGAATAATAATATATGTCATGTGTTTCCATTCCGGATAGAAAAATCCGACCAGAAGGCAATTGCGTTGCCATGTAACGAGGCTTGCCGAGTTATCTGCTTCAAAGCGTGCCCGAGGGCAGGATGTTTCCATCATGAACGGACCCGCATGTTAGATTTATTTTCTAGCATACCTTGAATTGCATTTTTTGGTGAAAAAAATACATAGACAAGCTCATTGTTGTACATTACACCAAAAAGCGCGTGCGATAATGTTTACTGACGTCATGACGCGCCGTAACTTTTAATCAATGCACACGTCAAGAATTTCCTTTAGTATCACGTCTATTGAGAGTAACAGTAAAACTGCGATCGCTCGAGGTCCCGGGGACCGACCCTAAACCTCGAGGGAACCGATGTTTCGAACGACCCGATTTTCAATTTCTTCAGGCTGTTATGAATATCTTTCAGTGTATTTTAATTTTGAAGTCGTATGTTTACTAAGACACCGATTATGTGTTGCGTTGTGGAAATCGCTTATATGTTCAAAAGCTGTTGTATACTATATGTATACTTAATATAAAATGTAAAAGAAATATCAATAAATGAACAAATAGAAATTTTTATTTTTACAAAATTGCCATATTGCGAAGCAAAGTGACAAGAAGGAATTATTTTCAGCAAATTGTTTATTCATATTTTTATAACTCATTTACATTTTCTCGTCATTAACTTCTCATAATTATCTTCTAAAATGCCCATATCAACTAATATCGGTCATGCGTTAACAGTGTTAAACGGTTCTTCACACCTTATCAAATTGCCTTTTAACTGTCATTGCAATTTTTACAACTTTAAATACCTAGCAATTGTTTGTTTATTTTGGAACATGCGTTCAGGAAAAGGTGTGATCATTATGACCTCGAGGGAGCCATAAGTTTTTGTGCATGATTTGTGTACTTTGGACATAGTATATTGCTCGACACCTCGACATTTACTTAGGTTTCGATGCAGCGTAGGTATATTTTATATGAAAATAGAAGGGAAAACGTTCGGGACCAAGCTCCGACCTCGAGGGAACGCCGGTTCTCGAACGACCGCTTGTTCGAACGACCGCAGTTTTACTGTATTTTGTTTTGTTTTGAAGATATATTTTTGTAAGGTAATGTTTTAGGAACTAATCTATTGAAATCCCCTAATTATGGTTTCACAAAGGGTATAATTAAATAGTACTACGTCACACCGCTTGCCTCATCTGGCATGGGGAATGCCAGATAGAAACTCTCAGCACGGCTAAATTCACCGGAAATGTCTATCCGGTGTGCTAGAAAAAAAACCCGACCCTCGGGCACGCTTCGTAGCCGGTTACTCGGCAAGCCTCGTTTCATGGCAACGCATGTGCCCTCGAGTCGGAGTTTTCTATCCGAAACGGAAACACACGACAGATATTATTATTTCGGTCATGTGACCAGCGCTGGAAAACCTTTCTTGCATACCGGACATGTGTTTCCGTTCATGTGATCAGTGCTGGAAAAACCCATCTTACATACTCCCTGTAAGATGAGTCACGCGCAACAACGCACCACTTCTTATTTATTTTATTGTATGGTTTATGAAAAGTATATTATGCCATTTCAATAAAGCGCAATGAAATATATATGTATGTAAGACAGACTTTTAATTCAAAAGTGAAAATAATCGTAAAAAACGCAATTTTAAGTGTGTGTTTTTTTTTTTAGCTGCGCTTTATGATTTAAGTAGACAACGTCGCACGCGCTTTTTTGGTGTTAATGTACAAATGTTTGTTTTCTACGTCATTTTTTTTCAAAAATTGATAATATCAGATATGCAAAAAAAAATATCAATCATGTGTTTCCGGTATGGATAGATAAATCCGACCCTCTGGCACGCTGCGTGGCCGGTTACTCGAATAAGCTATCCTTCACCATATGTGTTAGTTGTAAGGTCGATTTTTTTTTTATTTTGGTAACTGTTTGATGACGTCATTATACGTCTAATGGATTGCCTTTTATCCAGTATGTATTGCATTGTTCTTAACACTAGTTACATACATATACTGCATTCTCCAAATCGTGCACGTTCATACAAAACCGTAAGAAAACATGTATGCATTATTGCACAATCTTTGCTAAGGGTTTTCTATATATGCATACTTGAATTAATATACAACAGTGCCATTTATTGGATTGAATCGTAGCAAGTATATATGCTGATCCTTAATTCATCAGACCAATGCGCAGAACTATTTAAAATGACACTGTCGTGTGACCATGATTTCTGTAAGATATGATTTAGTGACCTAGTTTTTGACCCATTAACCCACTTTTAAAACGCAGTCGAAATTCAACCTAAGAGAACATTGTGACCATGTTTGAACTAAATCAGACCAATCACCACCATAAAATAGTTTCGAGCAAGATTGAGTGTGAGAGTGAGCTAAAAAGGACGTAGCCAGAGGCGGCTCCAGGATGCGACGTTAGAGGGGGCGTAACGTAGGGGCGTACCCTTTTTACTTGCGCCCCTCCCCCAGAAACGAAATGTATCTGGCTCCATCAAGATTTTTTTGATTTTTTCGTCCGAAATGGTGCATTTCAGGCGTATTTTATTACTATTAATCTTCTATATTGAAAAAAGTAGACTTGGGCGATTTTTTTTTGGGGGGGGGATGCATGTAATTAGATGTATGTAATTTAAATTCTGCCAAAGTTTAAAAACATTCATAGGATCATAATATTAATGTGAATTCGTAAGCAAACCGACAAATCTTAAAAACATCTTGGTGAGAAACAGAGCGGAATAGATAATTAATTTATAAACAATAATGCAGAAAATGGAAATGAGTTGACTAAAAGATCATGGATTACTTCTGAATAGTTACTTTCCTTCTAACGTCAAATCCTGTTGACCTCGGGCCATTCATACCCACTTTTCACACAACGGCCCAGCAACGCCATGTATTAGCCTCTTTAATACATATGGGATTGGTTTTTTTCTTATTTTACAAGTTTTAAGTATTCTTTTTAAGTAACCTGCAATCCACCGGCGTCTGACTCATTGTTTGTGTCTAAAATGTTGATTAATATCATGCGTTTGTCAATTTGATAGTTCGTAATGGAATTGTATCATCTATACACAGAAGCATAAAATCACTGTACTATTTTTTGTGTGTAGTGCTGTTTACACGAGGACACATTGAAGACTGGAATTTGCTGTACAGTTTCAGACTACAGAAAAAGACGAGAATGGGACATTGATTTTGGCTTGTTTGTCTTAAGACAATATAGCTATTTTAACATATCGTATACCATTTGAAAGGGAATTGGCTCCTCTTTTCATGGCGTCTTTTTAAAAATGGTTTATCTCTACTGATTAATCTATTTGAAAAGAAAAAAAACTGAACTAAATCGTGAAATCCGGTAAGTTTGAGCTACATACTTTAATTCTTTTGTGTAAATCATATAATAATATACTAGTAGGCATTAAATATCTTCAGATGTGTTCTAACAATACTAACCCAAAAATGATATTAATCAACATTTTAGACACAAACAATGAGTCAGACGCCTGTGCTGCAATTTACTTATCTAGTTGTGCATTTTTCTTTCCTTCTGGCTTGACTTCAATGAGTAAACTCACTCTTAAATTAAATTAAGTTTTTGAGAGTCAAAAAGGCAAACAAAATTTTGTTGTCATTTCATGTTCCCATCAATTTCAATTGTTCAATTGAAAATTCCACAACACGTACATCCGAAATTTTCTGTACGAATAACTGACATCTGTATTTTCATGTCTTGAATGTCACAATTCAATTTAATAAACATGAAAACGTAGTAATAGAACGACTGTTTGTACTTAGATAAAAAAAATACCTCGTATCCCTTATGTCAACATGTAGGTACAGTTGTTGATTTTCAAGTTAATTCAATGTTGCCGCTTCCTTTAAAATGTCAACAGACACAACACTACCCGGTAGTACAGTAAATAAAAAAACGCCGCCCTTATACTCCACACTGGTTATCAAACACTAGCATATTTTCCTAAACTGCGTTTGCGTTTGCCTACCTTAAAGGCTTTAATTATTTGTCCAATCAGATCAATGAATTGTGATTATGTAGTGAATACATGATTCCACAGTCGTCAAATTTGATTCTAAGACGATAATTGAATTCACGTGCGAACGTTCTACGGGCGGACATATCTATGCATATTCCAGTGTGCTCATGCGTACCTATGCACACTCCAGAACCCCCGGACGTACCTATGCATACTCCAAAACGCAAAGGCGTAGCTATGCACACTCCAGAACACCCGGACGTACCTATGCACACTCCAGAACGCCCGGACGAACCTATGCATACTCCAGAACGCCAGGGCGTATCTATGTATACTCCAGAGTACCCATTAGTAACTATCCATACTCCAAGAAGCCAAATTTGATTCTAAGACGAAAATTGAATTCACGTGCGAACGTTCTACGGGCGGACATGTCTATGCATATTCCAGTGTGCTCATGCGTACCTATGCACACTCCAGAAGCCCCGGGTGTACCTCTGCATACTCCAAAACGCAAGGGCGTAGCTATGCACACTCCAGAACGCCCGGACGTACCTATGCATACTCCAGAACGCCCGGACGTACCTATGCATACTCAAGAACGCCAGGACGTATCTAGATATACTCCAGAGTACCCATTAGTAACTTTCCATACTCCAGAACGCTCGGGTGTACCTATGCATTTACCAGAGTGCCCGGGCGTACCTATGCACACTCCAGAACCAACGGACGTACCTATGCATACTCAAGAACGCCCGGACGTACCTATGCATACTCAAGAACGCCCGGACGTACCTATGCATACTCAAGAACGCCCGGACGTACCTATGCATACTCAAGAACGCCCGGACGTACCTATGCATACTCAAGAACATATGGACGTACCTATGCATACTCAAGAACATATGGACGTACCTATGCATACTCAAGAACGCCCGGACGTACCTATGCATATTCAAGAACATATGGACGTACCTATGCATACTCCAGAACACCCGGACGTACCTATGCATACTCAAGAACGCCCTGACGTACCTATGCATACTCAATAACATATGGACGTACCTATGCATACTCCAGAACACCCGGACGTACCTA
Source organism: Mya arenaria (assembly GCF_026914265.1). Taxonomy (NCBI): domain Eukaryota; kingdom Metazoa; phylum Mollusca; class Bivalvia; order Myida; family Myidae; genus Mya; species Mya arenaria. Next base: position 44,315,598 of record NC_069130.1, on the reverse strand, counting down.
TGCATACTCAAGAACGCCAGGGCGTATCTATGTATACTCCAGAGTACCCATTAGTAACTATCCATACTCCAAGAAGCCAAATTTGATTCTAAGACGAAAATTGAATTCACGTGCGAACGTTCTACGGGCGGACATGTCTATGCATATTCCAGTGTGCTCATGCGTACCTATGCACACTCCAGAAGCCCCGGGTGTACCTCTGCATACTCCAAAACGCAAGGGCGTAGCTTTGCACACTCCAGAACGCCCGGACGTACCTATGCACACTCCAGAACGCCCGGACGTACATATGCATACTCCAGAACGCCAGGACGTATCTAGATATACTCCAGAGTACCCATTAGTAACTTTCCATACTCCAGAACGCTCGGGTGTACCTATGCATTTACCAGAGTGCCCGGGCGTACCTATGCACACTCCAGAACCAACGGACGTACCTATGCATACTCAAGAACGCCCGGACGTACCTATGCATACTCAAGAACGCCCGGACGTACCTATGCATACTCAAGAACGCCCGGACGTACCTATGCATACTCAAGAACGCCCGGACGTACCTATGCATACTCAAGAACATATGGACGTACCTATGCATACTCAAGAACATATGGACGTACCTATGCATACTCAAGAACGCCCGGACGTACCTATGCATACTCAAGAACATATGGACGTACCTATGCATACTCCAGAACACCCGGACGTACCTATGCATACTCAAGAACGCCCGGACGTACCTATGCATACTCAATAACATATGGACGTACCTATGCATACTCCAGAACACCCGGACGTACCTATGCATACTCAAGAACGCCCGGACGTACCTATGCATACTCAAGAACGCCCGGACGTACCTATGCATACTCAAGAACGCCCGGACGTACCTATGCATACTCAATAACATATGGACGTACCTATGCATACTCAAGAACGCCCGGACGTACCTATGCATACTCAAGAACGCCCGGACGTACCTATGCATACTCAAGAACGCCCGGACGTACCTATGCATACTCAATAACATATGGACGTACCTATGCATATTTTAGAACGCCTGGACGTATACCTATGCATACTCTAGGGTACCCAGGCGTACCTATTTATACTCCAGAGTGCCCGGGTGTACCTATGCACATGCAAGAGCGCCCAGGCGTGCATATCCATACTCCAGAGTGCCCTATGTATACACTAGAACACTCGGGCGTACCTATGAACATTCCAGAATGCCCGGGCGTACTTATGCATACTCCAGTGTACCCGGGCTCTGGAGTATGCTTAGATACGCCTGGGTGATCTGGAGTATGGATATGTACGCCCGGGTACTCCAAATCGATCAGATCTTCCAAAACGATGAGGTTATAAGTCAGGAGAATCAAACACCATGATTCTGACTAGAACAGTCCCAAGACCTTAGCCTCATCATATTTAGAATACAACCTACATTTTAAGCCAATGAAATTGCAGATAGACAATCATTAAGTACTAAACTTAATCATTAAGAAATTCACATTTCGAGGGTGTTTAAAGGTCCGACACTCCCTGTGTCAGACTTTGCGTTGTCAATGTATCAGCCAATGAGGCCGTATTCTAATTCAGTAAGATGACCTGAAGTAATAACTTAATGAATAAGAATGGGTGAAGTGAGCGTACCTTATCCCATCTAACTATTACAATGCTTTGTGCTTAATTAACGACTGTTTCGTTACTTTCGCAAGATCGTGTAGTTAGCGCGTTAGCAAACTGTTACATAGTTTAAAATACCTAAAAACTTTACAAAACGTGGTCTAGTTTTCGTCAGAACAATGTAAGAGTTATTTAAAATTTTCTAAACAGAAGTACCAATTTAGTTTTGTTTACAAGTTTTGCATTTTCATTGGAAGAACACAAAATAAACAATAAATTTACTTTATTATGCAGTTTTCCTCTTATTCCAGCAGTCCACACATTTAAGCACCGTTTGTCTAACTGCCAGCCAGCTATGGTAGCCTCCGCAGATCAGAGACACTCGGACATGTCAAATAGTAAGCGGTAGATTGCATGGCTCGTTGAACAACCTCGTTTCCAAAGACGATCTTATATGCAAACAAGCGAAGTTTGTCCTTGACACATATGAAGATCACGTTCTGTTATAATGTTAGTAACAATGCAGACACAAATTCTTAAATAAACACTAACACAGCTAAATCACAAGTGCGTTGATATCAACAGTTTTCATAAGGTAATCGATATTCTGTGTCCGCTTACATCTTAATCAAAAGTTAAGTTTTTTGGTAGGCTACGGTGGCACAGAGGTGACATTCGCCGCATTCAATTGACCAAGTTGTGGCCACAATATAAATGAAGTGTTGCGGATGTCACCTCTGTGCCACCGTAGAAACGAACTTAATGCGGTTTCTACGTCACTTTTTCCAAAAAATTAGAAATAATTAAAGGTATGCGAGAACAAAAGAGTTTCTGAGTCTGCTGGGAAAATCCGAGCTTCGAATACACTGCATGGCCGGAAACTCGGCAAGCCTCGTTTGCGGTTTAAATTTTCCATCCCGAGAGAAATCAAGTTTAGGTAAGTAATAAAGTGGCTCATTAAGAATTTGAGGCAAGGTAGGAACATAAATTAAACAACATATATGTATATGATGATAATTGTCAGATCGCGTGTAAGCTTAAAAAGGTATGCAAAATATGATATAAACGAAACAAGGCATGATTTTTATCTTAACTTTGTCATTTTGGTAAGCTGATAGCTGTAAAATTTTAACAAACAAACCCCGGTATTTTGTTTTAATTACCAAAAACGTATTCTTATCTATAAAACAAGATTGTCTGACAGATTGCTCAATAAAATATTTATTTCGTTGGTTTGCATTTAAACATCCCATTTGTGTCGTCTATTAATCGTCACATACTGATTTAGCAAAGTAACCACATTATCTATAAATAACATTCCATGAAAGCCGTCACAAAGAGGTTTAGTCTTATTGTTTAAGTGCATATTTAGGTCTTCTTGAAGTCTCACATGAACATTTAAAGAATCGAAAATATTAGAAAATGCAATGCATATCTTACTTAAATCTAAACCACTTTTTAACTTATTCAGTTAAGCACATGTAATTAAATAAAATCTGAACTTCTTGATACTTCAGACATATACTTTTGTCGTGCAGTGCGGTGAGCGAGCATAGTTTTCACAATGTCGGTTCCGTGTATATGCGTGTGCCGTGCGTCAGTGCGGTGCGGGAGACATGGTTGTCACAATGTCGGTTCCGTGTGTATGCGTGTGACGTGCGTCAGTGACGTGAGCGAGACATAGTTATCACAATGTCGGTTCCGTGTATATGCGTGTGACGTGCGTCAGTGCGGTGAGGGAGACATAGTTGTCACAATGCTGGTTCCGTGTATATGCGTGTGTCATGCGTCAGTGCGGTGAGAGAGCATAGTTGTCACAATGCCGGTTCCGTGTATATGCGTGTGACGTGCGTCAGTGCGGTGAGGGAGACTATGAGTATCTTCCATGGCCGAGAGTGTAAGATAGGTTCATTCGGACGAGGTTTACCGAGTTTCCGCAAAACACCCTGCGCGAGGGTCGGGATGAACCTATCTTACACGAGCGGCTATGGTAGATGCTTTTTCTCCCACCTCAGTCTACGTGTGCTTAGTGAAAATAATTGCGTATGGATATGCGATAATTTGTGGTTGTCATGGATATTCGCGCAGTGATTTAGAGTATGTAAATTGTCTGATCGGTCTTTAAATAGTTCTAAGAAGAGTGAAGTATTATTTCTTGAAAGGTGCGTGAAAGCTGTTTTCTGGTGACATTTGAAGCGAGAAATAATTAACTAGCGTTCTAAATATTGCCACAAGACAAGGTTTCCATGATGCGCTTCAAACAGACGCTACAGACGACAGTCTTCAACAAGGGAGGTAATTACATTGTGGTGACCATTAAAAGAAGTTCCATACGGGCATTTTATCTTCGCCCGTGGGCAAGATAAAAATTTCTAGCATGGTTAAATTAATGAATCTATTTATCTGAGGTGGGAGAAATAGTTGTCACAATGCTGGTTCCGTGTATGTGCGTGTGTCATGCGTCAGTGCGGTGAGCGAGCATAGTTGTCACAATGCCGGTTCCGTGTATATGTGTGTGCCGTGCATCAGTGACGTGAGCGAGACATAGATGTCACATGCCGGTTTCATGTATATGCGTGTGCCATGCGTCTGTGACGTGAGCGAGACATAGTTGTCACAATGTCGGTTCCGTTTATACGCGTGTGCCGTGCGTCACTGCGGTAGTGCATCCGTACGGACTAGATCTTGTCCGGGCTGTATCTTGACCACGCATTATAGGATTTGTCATGAAGGTTGAAATGAACCTTGTCCGGCTGTGTCTTGACCACGCATTATAGTATTTGTCATGAAGGTTGAAATGAATCTTGTCCGGGCTGTATCTTGACCACGCACTATAGTATTTGTCATGAAGGTTGAAATGAATCTTGTCCGGGCTGTATCTTGACCATGCATTATAGGATTTGTCATGAAAGTTGAAATGAACTTGTCCGGGCTGAACCTTGACCATGCATAATAGGATTTGTCATGAAAGTTGAAGTTAATCTTGTCCGGGCTGTATCTTGACCATGCATTATAGGATTTGTCATGAAAGTTGAAATGAACTTGTCCGGGCTGTATCTTGACCATGCATTATAGGATTTGTCATGAAAGTTGAAATGAATCTTGTCCGGGCTGTATCTTGACCATACATTATAGGATTTGTCATGAAAGTTGAAATGAATCTTGTCCGGCTGTATCTTGACCATACATTATAGGATTTGTCATGAAAGTTGAAATGAACCTAGTCCGGGTTGTATCTTGACCATACATTATAGGATTTGTCATGAACGTTGAAATGAACCTTGTCCGGGCTGTATCTTGACCATGCATGATAGGATTTTCAAAATAAAGTTCACCACGATAAGCTTGCATGCATGTGTCGCAAAATTTCCAGGTATGTAACTCAAAGATCAAGGTCAAGCTTATAGGTCAAAGGCTGTAATGATCCTTGTCCGGGCTCTTTGTTGGCTATATATTATAGGATGTTAAAAAACTTGTAAAAAATCTCATGAAGGTTCACCATGATTAGGTGGCATGTCAAGCACTAGCCACAGGTCTGTACATCAAAGTTCAAGGTCACGCTTAGAGGTCAAATGTTGAAAATTGTCTATGTTAAAGGCTCTTTCAACGGGCTCGACATGTCGCCTGTTGGAGTCTAGTCTTAGCATTTTACATTATCATTTCTCCTGTATTTAGTGGCAGCAAAATATTGACATAAATAACCTTCTATATGGAACGAGTTAAAGTAGCTCAACAAACTATGCGTTAGGATATATTGCATTAATGCAATTTATAAGTGATAATTAGTGTTTATTTAAGTGTCTCCAAACGATAACCTAGGCAGGCCGGGCGTGAACGTGATCGTTTTTTCGATTTTAAAGAACACAACTTTTATAGTCACAAACTGAAAAACATTTTTACGTTATATGTTTTCAGGGAACGTGTTAGATGCTCGTGTTGGATACCGTTTCGAACTGATGCACACTAGTACCAATCATTTTAACGTTTCAGGTGGTTCAGTATGATACAGGTATCTGCTGCCTGAGAGATGGGCTAGTTTTCTATCGCGTTCATTCGATCAAAGAAGTTTGTAACATAACACTCACACGGAGGCAGCTTGATAAGATAGAGAAAAGACGCAACCTTTGCAGGAAGAAACAACGAGACAGACTTATTGATGCTGTACGCACTTTATAGAGGTGATTTATGAAAGAGGATTCCAGATTTATGAAAACAATCTTATTTGGTGCTCGCACATATTTGTGGGCCAATGAAAATCGATGATTTACCCTATTTACTGCAACTTCATATCATGTACATATTTATGGGTGTCGCTGTCGAGAGGCTGTTTAAGCTTACGTCATGAACCCGATTTGGAAACAGATGTGTAATCAGCTATCAAATGGTATTGACATATATTAAAATATTTTCGGTGGCGATATCTAAATACAAAACTTATTTACGTTTTTCCTTTACTATGCTCTTTATAATATTCAACCAATCAAGCAAATTATGTACCAAAATGTGCAAACTTTGATCAGAACTAAACGAGGTCATCCCAGTACGTGTTGTACTATGCAGACATACAGAGGTTATTCTAATTACCTAAATATCAACATTCTGTTGACTTTTAAACGAAAAGTATTATCAAAGTTCATGTTTCGGTTCTTTTCCATTGTTTTGTACAAACATCAATCCATTTTATTTGCTTTTATGAAATATTCACAAAGCCGCGAACATTAGCTTTCACCCGACACTCATGCAATGAAACTAACGCCCGGGCGGTTAGACTTTCGCGCTAAAATACCACGTGACGATACAAGGGGCGGGGCTAGTGGGTCGACTTATTACGAGCACCAAATAAGTTAGAGGGTTCGATTCCCGGGCGGACCAGGTCACTTCTGTTGTGATTGGTTATGAAATCCTTTCTACGACCATTCGCACTGTACCACTGCCCCTGACATGTACAGAAGTTGTCAGTTCCTTGCAGAGGTGAAGGCACCCAGTACTGGTTCTGCCCAGGATAGGTGTGCGGTGGTTGAACTGTCACTCTGGGACCCTTCACTGTGCTCACGCCGGGACCCGGAGTATAAACTACTAACACCACCATAAGTTAGAGTTCATTTTGGCGATCTACTAAAAATGGTCCCAGCATTCTCGCCTGCTACGCTCGCTCCATTTTCTATAGAGTGTAAACATGAACTCTTACGTATACATGGCGAATACTTAACACAAAAGCAGTAGGAGTCGCCCTCAGGGCAAAACGCTGTTTATGACATTCAATCGTTGGCCAAATTTTTAGATACATACCAGGCGTTTATGAGGAGTTAACAATGCATGGAATTGCCACCTGTGGTTGTATTGATAGCTTCTCTGGGTAAATATTTCGACTGAAGGCTAGATATTCCAATAACAGCCTAACGCTCATAGCGTACAACATTCTGCAGTATACTTCACATGTATTTAAAAGGTGTGGTCAGACTGATAATAGAAATTTCTTTGAAAAAAAAAGATACAGATACTGGCGATTTAAATATTGGTGGTCCTTTTCAACTACTAAAACCTCCAGTTAAGGACCAGGTTAACATCCAAACTCGGTAGCTGGATCCATGACTGACGTATCTTCGCGTATATAAGAACTTTAGACCAAGGTCTACACATGATTTTCAAGTCCAAAATACTAAAATCATTTAAACTGAAGTGGTAGGGGTGTATGCTTCTTAATACCATACAAATGTACTTTAAAATTGTCACGATTTGATCAATAGTTTAACTTTTCGTTATAAACGTTAAAAGAGTAAACGATACTTGTATGATAAAAAAGCGTTTGATGCTGGTTAATTTTATTTACATGCTGATTGAATTTATGTACAGTTTGGTGACTAGAGGTACCTATTTCGAATATCCCTTTATGATGTAGCTAAATAGATTCATTTGTTAACAACTATATACCCATGACCTGAAACATAGTTACTGTGCATTATGTATACTTAGAGCACATGCAGCATCTTAAAATACATGACTTTGAAAAAAGGCACATGGGTCCGTTTTTACGGAGTCAAAATCAATGTTACATTGGAATCCAAGTCAACAAAATATGACAATGACAAAGATTTAACAAAGAGCATGCGCTTATAAACACCCTATCGCTAACAGATATTATAACGTTTCTTTCCTGTTTTTCAAGTAACAGAACAATAACTATTCACATCTAAATATGGATGGAATGTTTCACTGCATAGCCGTATACCGCCGGCTTTGCCAAAGGTAAAAAATAGTTTTAGGTACAATTGCATTGAAGTGCGTACGTACACACACACACTTTCGAGAAAACCGTGTTCAAAAAGAAAGGTTTTCGAGGGAAATAACTTCTATCTCATTCTTCTCGTGATAATTTATTCTTACAAGCAATGACGATACATTAAAATCTCCTAGTTGAGGGCAAACTGCCCTGGTTTTCTTGTTTCCAGAAATATGGCATGTACGATAATATCATATTATATTGACGCATTTTGAGAAGCGTGAAAAATCCCCTGGCCTAATGTACAATTTCCCTGGTTTTCTGAAAAAAAAACAACCCTGTGGAGGTCTTCAAAATACGTTTTAAAAACTAAAAATAGTACAACGAAAGATCGTTTAACAAAAACAAGTGTTCATCACAATTATACCGATATAGTACCGTGAAACGTAACGTCAAAAAGTCATGACATCTCGAAAAACCTTAAACATGGATGATATATATTTTTATAGTATTTTCTGTAGACTTTGAAATTGCATGACTTATGTAATATCATGTTAAGCAGCAGAAATGTGTGCGTTGTTCAGGTTATTTTAATCGATGTATACAGAACTTTCACTAGTCTACATAGTACATCTTTTGAGTAAACAATTCTGTCCAAAAATGAAGAAGACATGTACATGTAACATAAATATGCATTGACAAAATCTCAAATATCATATGCTACCAATTCATATACTACCAATTCATATGCTACCAATTTAGCCATTTTTCTTAAATAAAATTTCTTTATCATTGAAACAAGCATTTTGTGATTATTTCATAAGATATGCTTATAATCGTTGTTTGACCCTTTAACACCTGAAAGTATGTTATATCTGATCGTAATACAATGTGTGGTTTTCCTTATGGGCTCGTCATTGTGTAAATATATAGTACCCTTTGTGTCTTATCTTATATATCAATATTATGATTGTCCGCTTTTGAAGAATTTGAGGAAAATAAAATTTGGTCCACTATTTCCTTTGTATTTCACCTCGGTTAATATTTGATCTATTGTTGAATAATTTGTATGGGCAAATACTTCAGTTTAGTTGAATGCGCTTTTGACAGTTAATAGCCATTTATCAGCCAAAAACATAATTTGAGCTCGTCTGATAACAACCTGTGTGTTGAGTTTTAGATTACTGTTTTTCTACTTGGGTACTTTATTTCGAGAGTTCTTATTTTCATCGACAGAAAGGCACATACAATCTTTTCCTGAAAAAATGGTCAAAAACATAGAGTACGATTAGCGAGAGGAAAGTTTGTTGGTAACAATAAATATGGATAGCCTCATATAGAAATTAGCCACTCGTCAATACTGAAAATTATCAAATAATATAAATATTAATAGCCTCATAGAAATTACCCCCTCGTCCAGAATGAAAATTATCCAATTATATAAACATGGATAGCCTCATATAGAAATTAGTCCCTAGAGCCACGGACCTATAAAGTTTATAGGTCTGTGCTAGAACCGAATGAAAATTGTCGAATTATATAAACATGGATAGCCTCATATGGAAAATAATCCCTAGAACCGAACGAAAATTGTCGAATTATATGAACATGGATAGCCTCATATAAAAAATAGTCCCTAGAACCGAATGAAAATTGTCGAATTATATGAACATGGATAGCCTCATATAAAAAATAGTCCCTAGAACCGAATGAAAATTGTCGAATTATATGAACATGGATAGCCTCATATAAAAAATAGTCCCTAGAACCGAATGAAAATTGTCGAATTATATCAACATGGATAGCCTCATATAAAAAATAGTCCCTAGAACCGAATGAAAATTGTCGAATTATATGAACATGGACAGCCTCATATGGAAAATAATCCCTAGAACCGAATGAAAATTGTCGAATTATATGAACATGGATAGCCTCATATAAAAAATAGTCCCTAGAACCGAATGAAAATTGTCGAATTATATGAACATGGATAGCCTCATATAAAAAATAGTCCCTAGAACCGAATGAAAATTGTCGAATTATATAAACATGGATAGCCTCATATAGAAAATAGTCCCTAGAACCGAATGAAAATTGTCGAATTATATAAACATGGATAGCCTCATATAGAAAATAGTCCCTAGAACCGAATGAAATTATTCAATTTTATGAATATGGATAGCCGCATAGAAATTAGCCCCTCGTCCAGAATGAATGGTTTAAGCCATAAAACATTAATTTTCGAACGGAAATATAAAATCTACGATCGACTATTTTGTCAAATCTTATATCATTGGTTTGTAGATATTTACGCAAGAAGTTGCTCTTTCCAAGACAAAAAATAAAAAAGTTGTAAAAATGGTATATCTGTGAGAGTGCAGCTTAAAGAGACAACTTAGTAATGGAAATTGTTCATAATTGTTTGTAATGAATCCCGAAACAATGACCAGTCGAAATGGGAGGGCTGCAAATTTAATAGGATATTCATCGGAAATCTTTTTCCGACCAGCTCGTTCAATGGTCAGGGGCGTCTCCAGGAATTGACGTTAGAGGGGGCGTAACTTAGGGGCGTTTGCATGTGTATTTGGGGTTACTAAATCAAGAAAATTTTAACAATTTCTAGTCGGAAATGATGCATGTATGGGCGTATTTTATTATTTTCTTCTCTTATATTGACATAAAAAGTAAACTTGGACGATTTTAGAGGGGGTGCGCGCCGGCTACGCCCCCTCTCATCCCGCTAGTGAATGGTGACTTAATATTTGATATAGTATGGTTAAAAAAACTTCCAGTTGAATCAAATAGAAACTGTAAATGCTAAATACAAATTTTGTGATTGTTAAATTTGTCTGTAAACGCTTGAAACAGTAAGCTCATGATTAAAGAACATTGTTCATTGAGATACTTGTTTTAATTGTGACCCATGGATATACATGATTTCAAATTGGGGGTCAAATTTCGGCATAGTGATAAACATTAATTAGAGAAAAAAATACTTCCTAAAGTATCATATTGGCATCAAAAACAATAGGGGTCATCTACTTGTCAATATCAACAAACTACCAAGTTTGAGGACACTATGCTTGACCATTCATCAGTTATTGATTGGACATGTTTTTGTCACAGGCATAAATGGTTATTTGAAAGTAACAAAGGGCCATAACTCTACTATACATATACATAATTATATAGATTTTGACGCGTTTGACATGCATCATTCCCATTGCTGTATATTACCTTATGGAAAGTGATACCCACCAGTATTAAGATATGGCTCATGGTGGAAATTTTCCTTAGAGAAATAGCCATTATCAAGTTCCAAATGGCCATAAATCTGCTATACATTAGTGGAATGTAAAAGCTCTTAACACATAATTTACCTTATCAAATATACATTCATTCAAAGTTTCAACAAATTTTTACTATCAAGTACTAAGATATGGCTCGGGACAAAAAACAAGTGTTATAGACGAACGAACAGGGGGGGGGGGGGGGGAGGGACGGACAGACAACACTGAAAGAATATCCATCTGCCTTTGGTGGGGATAGAAGAACTGATAGAAACTTACATTGTATTGTTAAAATAAATTCCAACTTTCCAATTGTATTTGTACTGTTCACTCTTGTATTAAGTTCTAATACTGTTTCATGTTACATTGTATCATACTATGTTTATAAACATTTAGTAAAACTGAGGGTTATGGAAGATACTGGTGTCTCTGTTCATACTTTATGCTATTCTATGCCTGCCCATGTCAGTGGAAAACCTACGATGATTTTAGAAAAGAATAAACACCGGAATTTATTCAGAAATATTTACTGAACATCCAAAACAAACATTCACAAACTTTGACAAAATGTTATAATTAAGTACTCGTGTTACCAAATCTCTTAAAATAATTATATTGAATGATGTTTGTGTACATATGACAAGGTTTTTGTATTATTATGGCCTAAGGCTCAAATATTCTAGAATTGGGTGCAACAATATCTCATCAATGCAATAAATCTCCATTTAATGAATTGTTGACTGATTTATGTTTTGTCTCTTTGAAACTCAATCTCAATTTTATGGAAAATTCACTTTAACTGTAGCAACAATGCAGCATGCAGTTGACAGAATTGTGGAAAACTGTACACAAATTTTAAAGCTACATGAGCTTTTGATGAATACAACAAGTATGACATAATGTTGTGGTTACTGAGCAAATATCCAAAATGTCCTGTCGGTTTTATACTTGCACGTGTTTTTACCTACAAAATGACACACTAATTCTGGAAAGACCTAAGTTGTGTTATCATTATATGATTATATTGATTCTGAGACAAAATAAAGAAAAAAGGTCAAAACTGTCAATTTGTGAGAGTGCAGCTTTAATGGTCACTTTAATATCTATGGCTATATATCAGTGTATGCACAGTGGTTAGTCAAACAAATAGGTGGCTGTTGTGCTATTTATTTCACACCTGTTAATCAAGGCATCAGACTAAATTTATATGAATAATAAAGTTAATTTTTTTGCATATTATTGCTTGCTAGGTACAGATCAAACTGAGTCCAGATTTTTATTAACTAATGTGAATAAGTATGTATACAAAGTTTTTCCACAGTATGTATCTTTTAAATATTTATAATTCATTATTGTCTTGAAAATGATTACTTGTTTGCATCACCAGATTTTTAAGAATCCTTTCCCCCCTCTAACAAATATTGGACTGATCCATATCATAAATATGTCAAATACATCTTCACTTCATGCAAACATATGTTTAAAGTTCAAAGACAGAATCTTGAAAACTTAAGTCTAAGTAGTTTGGTTTGCGTCACAAACTTTTTGCACTTTTGCACAGACCACCTGCAAGACCGACCGACTTGATGACTGTTTATGGTATCATATCGTGGTGAAACTCCAATCACTTCAGTTTATCGTCATTGCTGCTTTTTTCCTCTGTTATTCTAACGAAAGTGTTTTGTGTTCATTAAAAAGTTTTGTTCTTGTTTTTCAATACTGCTCTATTCTGCTGAATCCCTGCAGGGAGTGGGTCTTGTCCATATCCAGGAAATCATCCATGCGTTCTTTACCTTAAAACACAAAAATGATTTTAAACAAGAAAGGCATCACTTATGTAATAATTTCTTGCAATGATTTACCATAACTGTTCTATCCTATTAAAAGGGCTGTACGTATGATGAAATAGCGAAAAAAAATTTGTCAAAAACTGACATAAACTTGGTATCGGTGTGTACAATATATTAAAACTTGCCAACTGAAAAGTACCACATTGTTTACAATTAATTTGTTTTTTAAAGTGTTTTTTTCTTATTTTCCCATTAAAAAAAATACTAGGTATGTCTACCTAGTAGATACATTCCCTACGTGTGATTGGCTAGTCGATGTTATACAAGATACAAGAATCTTTATTTAAAGTTGGGTATGTGTTAACAAGAAACATAAGCTCAATGAGCTATTTTCCAACATGAATAACAGACATACATAACATATCAAATAACAGTAACAATGAGCTTGTGTCCTGGAAATAAAAGTAGGTATGTTAAAATGAACACATATTGGAGCATGCATACAAATAGGAAAATAGGATTAGAGCATTGTGAACAGTGATAACACCAACAAGTTTTCCCGGCTGTGCAGCCAGTCCACAAGCGCACGGTTCCACTAGTTGATATAACACTGTAAAATGGTTAGTTGTTTCAACAGTATAGCTTAAGGGGTAATCATATACATTGAAGTAGCAAAATTGTAAGTAGCAAAATATACAAGGGAATAGCAGCTTTGTACATTGACCTGTAGTTTGTAAAACAAAACAAAAAAACAACAACTTATAATTAATCTAGCATGATAGGAAAATACTTTGCAAGTATTGCTTCAAGGAAGTATATGTATCATGCTATTTTGATATTACTGTATCACTGTAAGAGAATGTTAATTGAAAAAAATAAACAAGAGTTTGTTGGTAACAATAAATATGGATAGCCTCATATAGAAATTAGCCACTCGTCAATACTGAAAATTATCAAATAATATAAATATTAATAGCCTCATAGAAATTACCCCCTCGTCCAGAATGAAAATTATCCAATTATATAAACATGGATAGCCTCATATAGAAATTAGTCCCTAGAACCACGGACCTATAAAGTTTATAGGTCTGTGCTAGAACCGAATGAAAATTGTCGAATTATATAAACATGGACAGGCTCATATGGAAAATAATCCCTAGAACCGAACGAAAATTGTCGAATTATATGAACATGGATAGCCTCATATAAAAAATAGTCCCTAGAACCGAATGAAAATTGTCGAATTATATGAACATGGATAGCCTCATATAAAAAATAGTCCCTAGAACCGAATGAAAATTGTCGAATTATATGAACATGGATAGCCTCATATAAAAAATAGTCCCTAGAACCGAATGAAAATTGTCGAATTATATCAACATGGATAGCCTCATATAAAAAATAGTCCCTAGAACCGAATGAAAATTGTCGAATTATATGAACATGGACAGCCTCATATGGAAAATAATCCCTAGAACCGAATGAAAATTGTCGAATTATATGAACATGGATAGCCTCATATAAAAAATAGTCCCTAGAACCGAATGAAAATTGTCGAATTATATGAACATGGATAGCCTCATATAAAAAATAGTCCCTAGAACCGAATGAAAATTGTCGAATTATATAAACATGGATAGCCTCATATAGAAAATAGTCCCTAGAACCGAATGAAAATTGTCGAATTATATGAACATGGATAGCCTCATATAGAAAATAGTCCCTAGAACCGAATGAAATTATTCAATTTTATGAATATGGATAGCCGCATAGAAATTAGCCCCTCGTCCAGAATGAATGGTTTAAGCCATAAAACATTAATTTTCGAACGGAAATATAAAATCTACGATCGACTATTTTGTCAAATCTTATATCATTGGTTTGTAGATATTTACGCAAGAAGTTGCTCTTTCCAAGACAAAAAATAAAAAAGTTGTAAAAATGGTATATCTGTGAGAGTGCAGCTTAAAGAGACAACTTAGTAATGGAAATTGTTCATAATTGTTTGTAATGAATCCCGAAACAATGACCAGTCGAAATGGGAGGGCTGCAAATTTAATAGGATATTCATCGGAAATCTTTTTCCGACCAGCTCGTTCAATGGTCAGGGGCGTCTCCAGGAATTGACGTTAGAGGGGGCGTAACTTAGGGGCGTTTGCATGTGTATTTGGGGTTACTAAATCAAGAAAATTTTAACAATTTCTAGTCGGAAATGATGCATGTATGGGCGTATTTTATTATTTTCTTCTCTTATATTGACATAAAAAGTAAACTTGGACGATTTTAGAGGGGGTGCGCGCCGGCTACGCCCCCTCTCATCCCGCTAGTGAATGGTGACTTAATATTTGATATAGTATGGTTAAAAAAACTTCCAGTTGAATCAAATAGAAACTGTAAATGCTAAATACAAATTTTGTGATTGTTAAATTTGTCTGTAAACGCTTGAAACAGTAAGCTCATGATTAAAGAACATTGTTCATTGAGATACTTGTTTTAATTGTGACCCATGGATATACATGATTTCAAATTGGGGGTCAAATTTCGGCATAGTGATAAACATTAATTAGAGAAAAAAATACTTCCTAAAGTATCATATTGGCATCAAAAACAATAGGGGTCATCTACTTGTCAATATCAACAAACTACCAAGTTTGAGGACACTATGCTTGACCATTCATCAGTTATTGATTGGACATGTTTTTGTCACAGGCATAAATGGTTATTTGAAAGTAACAAAGGGCCATAACTCTACTATACATATACATAATTATATAGATTTTGACGCGTTTGACATGCATCATTCCCATTGCTGTATATTACCTTATGGAAAGTGATACCCACCAGTATTAAGATATGGCTCATGGTGGAAATTTTCCTTAGAGAAATAGCCATTATCAAGTTCCAAATGGCCATAAATCTGCTATACATTAGTGGAATGTAAAAGCTCTTAACACATAATTTACCTTATCAAATATACATTCATTCAAAGTTTCAACAAATTTTTACTATCAAGTACTAAGATATGGCTCGGGACAAAAAACAAGTGTTATAGACGAACGAACAGGGGGGGTGGGGGGGAGGGACGGACAGACAACACTGAAAGAATATCCATCTGCCTTTGGTGGGGATAGAAGAACTGATAGAAACTTACATTGTATTGTTAAAATAAATTCCAACTTTCCAATTGTATTTGTACTGTTCACTCTTGTATTAAGTTCTAATACTGTTTCATGTTACATTGTATCATACTATGTTTATAAACATTTAGTAAAACTGAGGGTTATGGAAGATACTGGTGTCTCTGTTCATACTTTATGCTATTCTATGCCTGCCCATGTCAGTGGAAAACCTACGATGATTTTAGAAAAGAATAAACACCGGAATTTATTCAGAAATATTTACTGAACATCCAAAACAAACATTCACAAACTTTGACAAAATGTTATAATTAAGTACTCGTGTTACCAAATCTCTTAAAATAATTATATTGAATGATGTTTGTGTACATATGACAAGGTTTTTGTATTATTATGGCCTAAGGCTCAAATATTCTAGAATTGGGTGCAACAATATCTCATCAATGCAATAAATCTCCATTTAATGAATTGTTGACTGATTTATGTTTTGTCTCTTTGAAACTCAATCTCAATTTTATGGAAAATTCACTTTAACTGTAGCAACAATGCAGCATGCAGTTGACAGAATTGTGGAAAACTGTACACAAATTTTAAAGCTACATGAGCTTTTGATGAATACAACAAGTATGACATAATGTTGTGGTTACTGAGCAAATATCCAAAATTTCCTGTCGGTTTTATACTTGCACGTGTTTTTACCTACAAAATGACACACTAATTCTGGAAAGACCTAAGTTGTGTTATCATTATATGATTATATTGATTCTGAGACAAAATAAAGAAAAAAGGTCAAAACTGTCAATTTGTGAGAGTGCAGCTTTAATGGTCACTTTAATATCTATGGCTATATATCAGTGTATGCACAGTGGTTAGTCAAACAAATAGGTGGCTGTTGTGCTATTTATTTCACACCTGTTAATCAAGGCATCAGACTAAATTTATATGAATAATAAAGTTAATTTTTTTGCATATTATTGCTTGCTAGGTACAGATCAAACTGAGTCCAGATTTTTATTAACTAATGTGAATAAGTATGTATACAAAGTTTTTCCACAGTATGTATCTTTTAAATATTTATAATTCATTATTGTCTTGAAAATGATTACTTGTTTGCATCACCAGATTTTTAAGAATCCTTTCCCCCCTCTAACAAATATTGGACTGATCCATATCATAAATATGTCAAATACATCTTCACTTCATGCAAACATATGTTTAAAGTTCAAAGACAGAATCTTGAAAACTTAAGTCTAAGTAGTTTGGTTTGCGTCACAAACTTTTTGCACTTTTGCACAGACCACCTGCAAGACCGACCGACTTGATGACTGTTTATGGTATCATATCGTGGTGAAACTCCAATCACTTCAGTTTATCGTCATTGCTGCTTTTTTCCTCTGTTATTCTAACGAAAGTGTTTTGTGTTCATTAAAAAGTTTTGTTCTTGTTTTTCAATACTGCTCTATTCTGCTGAATCCCTGCAGGGAGTGGGTCTTGTCCATATCCAGGAAATCATCCATGCGTTCTTTACCTTAAAACACAAAAATGATTTTAAACAAGAAAGGCATCACTTATGTAATAATTTCTTGCAATGATTTACCATAACTGTTCTATCCTATTAAAAGGGCTGTACGTATGATGAAATAGCGAAAAAAAATTTGTCAAAAACTGACATAAACTTGGTATCGGTGTGTACAATATATTAAAACTTGCCAACTGAAAAGTACCACATTGTTTACAATTAATTGTTTTTTAAAGTGTTTTTTTCTTATTTTCCCATTAAAAAAAATACTAGGTATGTCTACCTAGTAGATACATTCCCTACGTGTGATTGGCTAGTCGATGTTATACAAGATACAAGAATCTTTATTTAAAGTTGGGTATGTGTTAACAAGAAACATAAGCTCAATGAGCTATTTTCCAACATGAATAACAGACATACATAACATATCAAATAACAGTAACAATGAGCTTGTGTCCTGGAAATAAAAGTAGGTATGTTAAAATGAACACATATTGGAGCATGCATACAAATAGGAAAATAGGATTAGAGCATTGTGAACAGTGATAACACCAACAAGTTTTCCCGGCTGTGCAGCCAGTCCACAAGCGCACGGTTCCACTAGTTGATATAACACTGTAAAATGGTTAGTTGTTTCAACAGTATAGCTTAAGGGGTAATCATATACATTGAAGTAGCAAAATTGTAAGTAGCAAAATATACAAGGGAATAGCAGCTTTGTACATTGACCTGTAGTTTGTAAAACAAAACAAAAAAACAACAACTTATAATTAATCTAGCATGATAGGAAAATACTTTGCAAGTATTGCTTCAAGGAAGTATATGTATCATGCTATTTTGATATTACTGTATCACTGTAAGAGAATGTTAATTGAAAAAATTAAACAAGAGCTGTCAAAGTATGTGACAAATGCCCCCCAATGTGACATTGATCTATGAACAAGTACATAAAAAGTTGATCTTGCCTTTATGTGTCAAATACATATTGCAAGTTATATTAAATTGCCTCTGAGCATAGAAAAAAAAACAATCATACTAAATGACAGCCAACACTCTTTATGTCCTCATATTCAGCATTCCATTGTGAATTAACACTTCATGTATCTTTCACCTTAGAGGTAGGGACATGGGTCTTGCACACGACACGTTGTCTTGGTATGTCGAAAACATATGGCAAGTCATTTTAAAATCTGTCCATATAAGAGTAAGTCACAGCGCGGACACGACAGCCTATATTTTCCTTCAGGTTGCCATGGCAACCAGAGTTCTGCATGGAATTATTTTTTTTGAACAATTTTGAAAAAGCACCAACCAAGGATCATTCCTATGAAGTTTCATCAAAATTGTCCAAGCGGTTTAGGAGAAGAAGATGATTGTAACCAATTGTTGACACTTTTCCTTTAGGTTGCCATGTCAACCAGAGTTCTACATGGAATTAATTTCTTTGAACAATTTTGAAAAAGCACCAACCAAGGATCATTCCTATGAAGTTTCATCAAAATTGTCAAAGCGGTTTAGGAGAAGAAGATGATTATAACCAATTGTTGACATTTTCCTTTAGGTTGCCATGGCAACCGGGCCAAACAAAATTATGTGAACAAATTTAAGAGAGGTCCATGCAAGGACACTTCAAACCAAATTTTCTGAAGATCTATCAAGGGGCTCATGCAAAGAAAATGTTAAGGTTTTTTTTACTTATTTTAGCTCTGGTGGCCCTTAAAAGGGGCCAAACAAAATTATTTGAAAAGACCTGACAGAGGCCCATGCTAGGATGCTTCAGACTTGAAGATCCATCAAGCAGTTAATAAGATCAAGTTGTTAAAAGGTTTTTCTATTTTTTGCTCTGGTGACCCCTAAAAGGGGCCAAACAAAACCATTTGAACAAAGTTGAGAGAGGACCATGTAAGGATGCTACATATCAAGTATGGAGTCATTCTGACCTTTACTTTAAGAGGAAAAGATGTTTAAGTGACAAGACAATGTAAAAACAAATGACCCCTGAGCAAGGCCAATTTGACCCCGGGACAATAATTTGAATACCTTTGGTGTAGGTCCACTAGGTAACACTATATACCAAATATGAAAGCTCTAGGTCTTATATTTTGGAGAAGAGGATTTTTAAAGTTTTATTATATAAGACTATATAAAAATATTGAAAACCTAAGCCTATGAACACGGGGCGTGGCCAATTTTGACCCCAGGGCTAAAGATTGAACAATCTTAATAGTGGTCCAATAAACGATGCTTCATACCAAATATCTAAGGTTTTCGCCTTTTGGTTTCGGAGAAGAAGATTTTATAAGTTTTCATCATATACATATATAAGGAAACCCATGACCGCCTGGGTGGGGCCATTTTTTGACCCCAGGGCCAAAGATTGAACAATATTGGTACAAGTCAACTAGATGATATATCATGCCAAATATCTAAGCTCTTGTCACTACTTGATTTTACGTATGTATCTATATATGTATATTTGTTATTAATTGTTGTATGTGGCCCATATTGAAAATTGGTATGTGTACTAAATATGTTATCCAGTTTAAATTAAGACGTTACTTGTCTTTGTGAGTTCGGAGAAGATTTTTTAAGTTTTCACTATAACACATATAGAGAAAACCCATCAGCCCCGGGGTGTGGCCAATTTTGACCCCAGGGCCATAATTTGAACAAACTTTGTAGAGGTCCACTAGACGATGAATCATGCCAAATATCTAAGCTCTAAGCCACGTAAGTTCAGAGGAGATGATTTTTGAAGTTTTCACTATAAACATATAGAGAATACCCATGACCCCCGAATGGGGTGGGGCCAATTTTGACCCCAAGGCCATAATTTGAACAATCTTTGTAGAGGTCCACTAGACGATGAATCATGCCAAATATCTAAGCTCTAGTCCAAGTAAGTTCAAAGGAGAAGATTTTTGAAGTTTTAACTATAAACATATAGAGAATACCCTAACCCCTCTGGGCGGGGCCAATTTTGACCCCAAGGCCATAATTTGAACAATCTTTGTAGAGGTCCACTAGACGATGAATCAAGCCAAATATCTAAGCTCTAAGCAACGTAAGTTCAGAGGAGATTTTTGATTTTTTTTAATATAAACATATAGAGAAAACCCATGACCACCCAGGGGCGGGGCCAATTTTGACCACAGGGCCATAATTTGAACAATCTTTGTAGAGGTCCACTAGACGATTAATCATGACAAATATCTAAGCTCTAGTCCAAGTAAGTTAAGCGGAGAAGATTTTTGAAGTTTGAACTATAAACATATCAAGTATACCCATGACCCCCCGGGCGGGGCCAATTTTGACCCCAAGGCCATAATTTGAACAATCTTTGTAGAGGTCCACTTGACGATGAATCATGCCAAATATCTAAGCTCTAGTCCAAGTAAGTTCAAAGGAGAAGATTTTTGAAGTTTTCACTATAAACATATAGAGAATACCCTAACCCCCCGGGGCGGGGCCAATTTTGACCCCAAGGCCATAGTTTGAACAATCTTTGTAGAGGTCCACTAGACGATGAATCATGCCAAATATCTAAGCTCTAGTCCAAGTAAGTTAAGAGGAGAAGTTTTGAAGTTTTAACTATAAACATATCAAGTATACCCATGACGCCCCGGGGCGGGGCCAATTTTGACCCCAAGGCCATAATTTGAACAATCTTTGTAGAGGTCCACTAGACGATGAATCATGCCAAATATCTAAGCTCTAGTCCAAGTAAGTTCAAAGGAGAAGATTTTTGAAGTTTTCACTATAAACATATAGAGAAAACCCATGACCCCCCGGGGCGGGGCCAATTTTGACCCAAGGGCCATAATTTGAACAATCTTGGTAGAGGACCATTTGGTGATCCTACCTACCATATATCAACGGCCTAAGCCTTGTGGTTTGGGAGAAGAAGATTTTTAAAGTTTTTCCTTTCCATTGCCATGGCAACCAGAGTTCTGCATGGAATTCAATTCTTTGAACAATTTTCAAAGGGGACCACCCAAGGAACATTCCTGTGAAGTTTGGATGAAATTGGCTTAGCGGTTTATGAGAAGATGTCGTTTAAAGTAAAAGTTTACGGACGGACGCCGGACAAATTGTGATCACAAAAGCTCACCTTGTCACTATGTGACAGGTGAGCTAAAAAGTAAAGTCTTAACACCTAAACAAAATACTTACCAAAAGAAAAACACAAGTAGTTATATTTGTTCGACAGATGTTATATGAATTTGAACAACCACAATTAGATATTGGCTCATGTAATTTAATTTAATAAGTTGTTATTTTAGTCAAAGAAGTCCGCTGAAATCTTTTCTGGTATTTGAATCCCATAATCTTGTCCAGTGGGTGTAAGCCAACCCACTGAAAACAAAACTCCTTTTCCGTTAAGACAAAGGATAAAAGATATTCAGTGCAACAATTTATAGTTCTCAATTTCTTCTATTTTTTAAAGCAAAAAGGTATTATTTGCACATTGAACATTTACAAGAGGGACCTGTCCAGGTGCGGATCAGCCTTCTAAATTCCAGGTAGTTTTGGGAGACCCTTATTTCCATTGGGAGGCTGTTCCATACCTGACTGGCCTCAATTTTTTCCATAATTAGTTGTTCTTAATGATGGAACGCCTACACAGTTTTCGTATCTCAGATTCAAATTACATGTCTTAAAAGTAACAAGGTTTTGAACATATTCTGGTGAGATACATACAGACATTTGTAAGTTTCAATAGCAATGTATCTTACCCTAGTAGGTACTCAAATGTAATGTTGGCAATTGAACTCTATAAAGAAGATTTTCGTAAGTTGAGGTTTAATCATTAAAATCATTTTTTAAAGCTCTGTATCGAATCTTTTCCATTTTTTCTGTGTTGGTATTGCTACAAAAATACCAAACAACAGGACAGTAGTTGAAATTGGATCTGATTAAAGATTGAAAGATAATAAGCTGAGTATTGGTTGTCAAAAATTTGCTTAGTCTTTGAAGAATATTCAATTGCTTAGCAGCTTTTTTGCACATTTTAGAAATCTGGGCATCAACATTTAATAAACTATCTACCTCAACACCTAAAAGTTTCACTTGCTCTTCACAAATAATAGTGTGATTAAGTATATTGAATTGTTTTATTTCTTTAACTGACCTTGAGCCAACTGAAATTGCCTGAAATTTGTCAGGGTTAGCCTGCATTTGATTGGAAGTAAACCAGTTTATCAAAATGTTACTTTCTTCTTTACCACGTGATATTACGAAGTTAGGTATATAGCTTAAATATTCCAACCGTTTGGGTAAGCCTTCGTAGCACAGTGGATACAACACTGGACTGCAATTTTGGCGACCGGTTCGAACTCAGTCTCCAACTCGATTTTTTTTAACAATTTTTTTTTTGCAATTATGATATCAAAGAGTAAAACCTTTTATGAAATAATTTTCCTGAGATTCGTTACAGAAAAAAATAATTTTGGTGCCAATCTGGTGTACAGTCCCTTTAAGATTATATGTGAAAGGCTGATGATCAAGAATCCTTTTACCTACTTATAGGATGATCATACTTCTTTTTCCAAAATCCCAATGATATTTCATGGATATAAAACAAAATTTAAAAACAATAGTGAAAAAGGCACATCGGGAATAGTGATTGTTATGAATAGTATAGCTGTCATTGCAGAATTTAGAATTGAAAGTCATGAACTGGACAGTTGTTTGTACAAATTTCAATCATTGTGACATTCATGGGAAAATAAGTGATATAGTGTCCCAAAGAGAATGAAAAAAAAAACTTTTTGAGGAAAACTGCATGATTTTATGGGGAAAACTGCCTGATTTTTTAGATACACAAAAAGAGGGGGAGGCACTTAATAACAACCCATGCTAAAGAAGCAAAACATCCCTGTTTTCACATCTTTGGGTTGCTAATTGTTGTACAATCTAACTTTAAAAGTGAACATCCAGAATCTTAAGACAATTAATGGAACCAATGAGCGAATATAGGTCAGTAAATAATTTAGGTTTGCATTCAGAGTTGAAGAATAAAAGATTAAAGAACCATCTTACTACTTATTTTTTTTACCTGTCACAGAACAGTCAGTTAAATTTGGGTCCTCCACCATGTCGAAGCAGCAACACTTGGTTGGCATTCTGTAAAATAGTGATTGTCCCAATATTACAATAAACCATTAAACGAAAAAATGTCTCCTTAAACAAAAAATGTAATGAATTATAAAATATAGAAATTGAGTTAAATGTATAACAAGTTTACTTAAGACAAAAGTTCTGCACAGGTTTTATTTTTTAAACATTATATTAATGCAATATATAATTTCAATTGTTATTTTTTATATATTATTTATTTATAGAATTACATGAAATAAAGAACATATGTTTGGGTTATACTTGTTCCTTATCCCTGATTTGGTCCCTTCACACCATTTGAAATGTGATTTTGAGAGGTTTATGATAGAAAAAACTTGGAATTTTCACTAAAAAATCATGCAGTTCCAAATTTGAATCATAAAAAAATGCAAAAGTTATTAAAATTGAACTATTTTCAGCTTAAATCGTAGATATACAATCATTACCTTAAACTTGAATTAAAATAAAGACAAATATACCTAATAAAACACTGTTTACTATCACACCTGTATCCCCAACTTCTTACATACTTAATCTGCTCTTACCCAAGTAAAGAATGAAAGGTCCACAAGGCCTCTTATAAACTATGAGAATCCTGTTTACTTATCTGATTTTAAATCACCCAAAAGGCTTTCTACACATTATGGTTTCTTAATTTATATCTAGTCTCCAAAAGTGTCGCAGTTGTGATTTCATTAAAAGACTCGAGGTACTTATTTAAAAAAGAGGGCCACATTGGCCCTAAATTGCTCACCTGAGTAAGAGTTTAACCTTTGTAATCAATATAGCTTGATATTTGTTCTCAAAGAATATTGAAAAACATACTGATCAAACATGTTGCCTGGATAATCACTGACAGGACTTGTCACAGTTGCCTGCACACTGACAGGACTTGTCACAGTTTCCTGCACACTAACAGGACTTGGTGATTGACTGCACGCTGACATTTCGTTCAGTTGCCTGCACACTGACAGGACTTGATAATTGACTGCACACTGACAGAATTTGATTCTCATATCTGCACACTGACAGGATTTTGTTCAGGTGCCTGCACACTGAAAGGACTTGATAATTGACTGCACACTGACAGCACTTGGTACAGATACCTGCACACTGACAGGACTTTTTTTTAGTTGCCTGCACACTGACAGGACTTTGTTCAATTGCCTGCACACACACAGGACTTCCTTCAATTGCCTGCACACTGACAAAACTGTGGACTTCCTTCAATTGCCTGCACACTGACAAAACTATGTTAAATTGCTTGCACACTGAAAGAACTTTAAGGTTAGATACAAAAACAACAAACAGTGCACCATCAAATAAAATCAATAAACTGCATTAAGCTCTAATAATCAAATATCAGAACACATTCAGCACCTTCCACTAATATCATTGCTTCTTCAATCTATGTCAACAGCACCTTCCTTCACACGTTCATGTTGTTGTTGAGTTTATAAAGCTCTGTCTGCGCCCTATAGTGGCTGCATTATGGTTTGACCCTGTCACATCCCCTAAAATCAATGGAAAGTCTGATTATTAAATTTATTAATACATAAAAATGAAATTTCTTCTAAGAATATAGAATATAATATTTATTTGAAACTAAAAAATGAACAATAATTACCTTTAAGTGACTATGTTGACTAAAAAAAATTAAAAATCTATTCCCTTATTACTAAAAATAGAAAGTAGTGGAATCTCCAACAACAACAGCTGTCACAGAGACAGCGCGCTCGACTATTCCGCCGCTTTTCGATGTATGGATTAAAAGGTTTTGGCGAAACATGCATGGATTACTGTTAGATTAGATTAGATTTCAATGCAATACATGATGTGCTGAGATATTTACATAAATTGAATGGAAAATATTTGAGGTGGTACGCAAATTCTAAGTCGAAAAAGGGGCATAATTTTGTCAAAATGCTTGATAGAGCTACCTCCTTCTGTGTACAGGTTGGGCGTATGATGTTGAACAAGCGTGCAAAGTTTCAAAGCCAGATGTCAATAGACTTTGAAAATATTTGAGGTGGTACACAAACTTTAACATAAATTTTAAGTTGAAAAAGGGGCATATTTTGTCAAAATGCTTGATAGAGCTACCTCCTTCTGTGCACAGGTTGGGGGTATGATGGTGAACAAGCGTGCAAAGTTTCAAAGCCAGATGTCAATCAACTTTGAAAATATTTGAGGTGGTACGCAAACTTTAACATAAATTTTAAGTTGAAAAAGGGGCATATTTTGAAAAAAATGCTTGATAGAGTTACCTCCTCATGTGTACAGGTTGGGGGCATGATGGTGAACAAGTGTGCAATGTTTTAAAGCCATATGTCAATGGACTTTGAAAATATTTGAGGTGGTACGCAAACTTTAATGCAAATTCTAAGTAGACAAAGGGGCATAATTTTGTCGAAATGCTTGATAGAGTTACCTCCTCCTGTGTACAGGGTGGGGGCATGATGGTGAACTAGTGTGCAAAATTTCAAAGCCAGATGTCAATGGACTTTGAAAATATTTGAGGTGGTACACAAACTCTTACAAAAACTTTAACATAAGTGGTTACGGCGACGCCGACGCTCGGGTGACTAGGATAGCTCTCCTTATTCTTCGAATAGTCGAGCTAAAAAGAGAGACCATATAGAAAGACTTGCTGCCCTTGCTTCAAGAGTAAACTTTACATAACTATCAGATTTTAACATATTGGCCATTTTGTTGTTGTTGTTGATCAATCATGACCTTTGGTGTATTTTTGTAGAGAGTCACCCAATAAAGCTTTCTGTAAAGTTTAATTGATTTTGGACTGGTAGTTTAAGTGGAGATCAGTTTTTTTAAAAGCAAAATAGGAAGTCGGCCATTTTGTTGTTGTTGTTGTTGCTGTTGTTTGTGATAAATTGTGACTCCTTGTTGTATTTTTGTAGATAGTCACCCAAGGAAGCTTGTTTCATTGAATTTGGCCAGGTAGTTTCAGAGGAGAAGTTTTTTAAGCAATTGTTGACGGACTGACTGACGGACGGACGGACACCAGACAAAGACCGATCACAATAGCTCACCTTGAGCACTTCGTGCTCTGGTGAGCTAAAAATGAAGAAAGGAAAGTTTATACGCAGAAAGTCTGGTGGAGTATACCAGCTTGGAAATAAATACGCAAGAACTCACCGTTCTGCTGGGGAGTTTGATATTATTCTCGGCACCAGTTCAGCTGGATATGCTGATTCCGCACAGCTGGAAAAACGGCCCGGTGCACCCAGGCGCCCTCGGAAATATCTGCAACAGGGGGGTGTAATTCTGGGAAAACGAATTATTATCAATTTGAGAAAATTCTTATCCGTCATAAGAAGTAAACATATACGTAGCTTATAGAACATCTGGACTTAAGTTTTATGAAGGAGACAAGGTTCGGTCTCGGATCTAAACCTGGATTTTGGTGCTGAAATTGTGAGTTTCGCTCAAATCAAGTATGAACTTAAAGCTAGTACATAGATATCTTGAAGCCCAGATTTATTGCTTACCTGAAGTTCGTAGGGCTACAATTGAGAGCTTTGCTGTAGACTGCAGGGACTGTCCCCATGAGCCTTTTGTCTGTGAGGTGAATGGTGGCTTAGGTCACTGGTGGTACCACTCTGCATTTCTTATCCACACACAACACAGTGTATCTGAAAATGACAGAGAATGGCCATGCACTTATGTAAGCTATGCTGGAAATACGCCTCTCTACACCGGCACTTTTTAGTGTATCAAATGACATTTCAACACAGAAATTGTGAGGCCTCCAATACAGCAGTACTGACAACAATACCAAAACATGTATATCTGTCATGGAGCTGTGCTGGTTCTGTGGCATCAAAACCACTGCAACTAAGCAATTAACTAGAAATATCTTTTCAGGAAAAATAAACAACTATTACTGAGCAGCCTTTGTCACCCAATGAACACCCAGAGCATCTAGTTTCTTGATAGTAGCCTCATAAAGAACTAAAATTACCAAAAAGTGTATCAGAAAGATGTCAAATACTGAACCAAGTGTAAGCCGACCGAGACGGAGAATGTGAAGTTGCATGAACTCACAAACACACATTTAAAGCCCAACAGTCATTGAGTTATGGTCTCACACTAATTCACTTAAACAAACTTACACTTAATCAATCAATCAATCAATCAATCAATCAGTCAATTAATCAACCCAAGGATATCTTGATGCAACTTACCATAGTTGCCTTGTGTTTTTGTTCACAAAGCCGTCCCACAAAGTTTATTTTTAATTTGCATGTTGTGTACTTAAAAGTTTCAGCTTTCCATGACACTCTTCAATAAATCTATCCATGAATTAAAACAAATTAACAAATAACTACCAGGTATTAAAGTATATATCATGTGTTTCCGGTACGGATAGAAAAATCCGACTCGAGGGCACGCGTGTAAGCCAGTATTGAGGCTTGCCGAGTTACCAGTCACGCAGAGTGCCCGAGGGTCGGATTTTTCTATCCAGACCAGAAAAATATGATTGATATTTTTTCTTGCATACCTAAAATTATGAATTTGTGGAAAAATTGACGTAAAAAACGCACTTTTGTACATTTCACCAAAAAGCATGTGCGACGTTGTGTACTGACGTCATAAACCGCAGTAATTTTAAATCACCATTGACATCAAATGGATCCTTTAAAAATTGCGCTTTTACGATTATTTATTTTCAATTTTAATTAAAAGTATTGTATACTTATATCTTTTATTGCGCTTTTTTGAAATTGCATAATATACTTTTCATAAACCATACAATAAAAGAAATAAGAAGTGGCGCGTTGTTGCGTGTGACTCATCTTACATGGGGGTTGTAAGGAGAGTTTTTCAAGCACCGGTCACACACGTCCTGTATGCAAGAAAATTGTGTATTCCAAAGGTATTCTCTTTGTACGTTAAACTTATGACGATATTTGAACTCATGACGTCAAGCACTGCTGTCAGATTATCTCACCACTATGCGGTTGCATCTTCTTTGCTGAACGAACCATAAATGAATACTCACAATTTTTAACATCATTTTTTTGGTCACAGATAGCAACTTTTTTTTGGCAAATAGAGAATTTTTAGAAAATTTGTTTTTTGATGGTAATGTAAATTCTGTGTAGATATACAACATGCAAATACAGTTCGAATTTATCAAAACAAAAGTAACATTTTGGGTTTATTCAGTGTAGACCATAAAATAACAATTTTGATTTATAAGTATGTAGGTCGGTTTCAAAAGCTTACTTTGCTTGTTAAGTTATCAAATTTCTACAAATACATATTACTTCACTGGAATATAATATACTGTAGAGGGGTCGTGTCGTAAAGTTAAGAAAAACTAGAGCTATCATTGAATGTGATTAATACCCCCGAACGCGGCCCTGATATGAAATTACAGTCAACTATTTGGAAAGCCAACCTATAAATGACAACTTTATTTTATGGACTATCGTCAGTTATTCATTTTTTGATTATGTTTTTAAAAGTTAGAAAAAAGGCTTTAAACAATATCAGTGATGCTAATACTGAGATGTTAAAACTGACATATTTGATGTTCTTAAGCACAGAACATACGATTGCCTATGGCCATCTATTAATGAGTTAAGTTACTTTTTTTCAAGTTATGCTCCGGACAAGAAAAAAGTAACAAAGGACAATAACTCTGTAATTGGCTGAAATAGAATTGCGGTTCCTGTACACTGCACTTTCTCTCATTATGATCTATCACTGTATAAAGTTTTATTAAAATTCCATCGAATAGTTTTCAAGTTGTGCTCCGGTCAAGAAAAAGTAACAACGGGCCGACACTCTGTAATTGGCTGAAATAGAATTGCGGTTCATGTACACTGCACTTCCTCTCATTATGATCTATCACTGTATGAAGCCTTTTTAAATCCCATCCAATAGTTTTCAAGTTATGCTCCGGACAAGAAAAAAAATAACAAAGGACAATAACTCTGTAATTGGCTGGAGTAGAATTGCGGTTCCTGTACACTGCACTTCCTCTAATTATGATCTATCACTGTATTAAAGTTTATTAAATTCCATCCAATAGTTTTCAAGTTATGCTCCGGACAAGAAAAAGTAACCAAGGGCAGTAACTCTGTAATTAGCTGAAACAGAATTGCATTTTTCCTGTACACTGCACTTTCTCTCATTATGATCTATCACTGTATGAAACTTTATTTAATCCCATCCAATAGTTTTCAAGTTATGCTCCGGACAAGAAAAAAGTAAAAAGGGCAATAACTCTGTAATTGGCTGAAATAGAATTGCGATTCCTGTACACTGCACTTCCTCTCATTATGATCTATCACTGTATGAAGCTTTATTAAATTCCATCCAAGTTATGCTCCGGACAAGAGAAAGTAACAAAGGGCAGTAACTCTGTAATTAGCTGAAATAGAGTTATGGTTCTTGTGCACTGCACTTCCTCTCATTGTGCTTTACCAGTGTATGAAGTTCCAATGAATTCCATCCAGTACTTTTCAAGTTATACTCCGGACAAAAAAGTAACAAAGGGCAATAACTCAGTAATAAGCAAGAATAGAGTTATGGTTATTGTACACTGCACTTCCTCTCATTATGCTCTACCATTGTATGAAGTTTAATCCAATTCCATCCAGTAGTTATGCTCCGGACAAGGCAAATTGCAAACCGACAGACGGACCGATGACCAACCGACCACAGGGTGACTCCAATATACCCCCTTCAAACTTTGTTTGTTGGGGGTATAAAAATGCAGCACGGGCCCACCAGATCCTGTGAATAGCGGGGACTTTGACTTTCTGTCAAGCCAATCCCAGGTAAAATCCCCGCTCTGCACAGACAAACTGCTGGGAAAAGCCCCGCCAAATGCCCCCGCACCCTAGGGACAACCTAGGTAAGGCCCATTCCCCGCTATTTTCAGCGCAAAAACAATACCAACGCATTCACTCAGTACAGCCGTTCCACCTGGAAGGTAAAAACAGGGCCCATTTCCCCTGCTATCCCCGGTATACCACAGGTCTAGGGGCCTTGGTTACAATTGACTGATGCATAACTGTTAAAGAATGAGGGGTGGGAAATATTTTATTGTTTCATTTATTATAAAATATGAGAATTTAACACACATGCTAAAAGCCACCGAATGGATGATAGTATTCCTTCTGTTCTGCAATTCATCGGTGATGAGAATAACTTATGAGATGACATGACAATTGACATCAACAAACAAAATGTAAGGCATTTGTATCCTTTCGTCTTTTATTTATTAACATCTGAGATGTTAAGGGTGCAAATGCCTATTTAGATTGGAACATACCAAATTGTAAGAAGCGACAATGTAGTAGTAGACCAAACTTGCTAGAAAAATCAATTGAGTTTCTCCAAGCTAAAATTTATACTGGATGTTGATACTAGTGATTTAGTTTTCGGATGGACAAAATCCGGATAACTCACTTGCTTTTCATCCAAAGGGTGGACGATTTA
This sequence comes from Mya arenaria, assembly GCF_026914265.1. Lineage (NCBI taxonomy): Eukaryota > Metazoa > Mollusca > Bivalvia > Myida > Myidae > Mya > Mya arenaria. The sequence continues at coordinate 44,284,420 of NC_069130.1, read as the reverse complement.
TACTACTGTCTAAAAGTCAAATCAGAGTTACATACCTTGGTACACATTTGCATTTTGCCTGTCAACATGTGTATAAAGTTTCATTTGAATATCTTGAATAGAGTGTTTGCCAAGGTTGATGTTTTTGCACAATGATGACTCTGATTACACTAAGGATAACACAATACCGTGACTTTTTTCTCTGAGCTTATATACAACCTTACAACTTATTTTAATCTTTAATTACTTTACCACGGTAACGCATTGTTTTCAGAATGCAATGAAAATGACATACACAAGATAATACAACTATTGGCGTTTACGTTTAGAGGGATACAAAGAGAAATCAGACTGATGAATGAACAAGCCCAAATTGTGCTCATTTGTGAGACAAAAATCAAGCCTAAGGCCACACTAAATTAATGTTTCGTTCCTTGGATTTTTGCAAAAAAAAATTGGAGTGAATGAGCGAAAAATAAAAATAAAATTTTGTCAGTTTTCATAAAACCCGAAGTGAGCGATAAGGGAATTATTTTTTTTCTTTTAATCAATACAAATAAGAAAGATTGTTCAATAAAATTGTCCTTAAACCCATTTGAATGCAATCTTGAACTGAACCTCTAAAGGGCATTGGAAAAAAGTCTGAATACTTATACATACTATTTATTCATCTGTTTTTTGTACACACATTATATGGATAAACCAAATTTTAAATATTTATTAATTGAAACATGTTTTAAGATTGACGATCATTCATAATAAAAAATAACGATGCTTTTAGGAAAAAGTTTGAAACAACTTATATAAATCTACCTGAATCTCTTAAACATCATTTGCAACTGTATTTAGACATTCATTAGGAGTGATTTTTGATGTTTAAAAAAATGATGTTTTACACTGGTTTCATCAAATATCAGACTCCATATACATTTAAATTTATTGACTTTATTTAGTTTTGATTATCACAGTAAATACAATAACATGTGCTTATCGAAATGAAAAGTACAAGGGTATGTTCAGAGTACTTTTATGGTCAGTGAGATGTTTTTATAATCCCGGATTATGATGTAAAAGAGAATAGAAATTGAGGTGATAAACTTAGTTAGACCTACCTATTTTTTGGTCTATTCGGACCAGTCAGGTAACTGCTATTTGTGAAAAGATATTTATTCTGTTGTTTTGTCAGAAGTTGGTCAAAAATGACTTTGATACATCAATTTGGACCAAACAATGAACCATGTTCCTGTTAAGTGAAGGTGTCTTCTTCAGCATCGATGTTATAAGGTAAAATTCAGGTCATTTGTATTATGACTTGATTCAAATAATACTTAATTGAGTCATTGTTCATAATTCCGATTTTCAACCAAAAAGAATCCCTAATAACCCAATATTAAAGCAACCAGTGAGATATACATGCACAATTATTAATTCAATTAATGATCTTTTAGTGTATGAGACGATGAAAATGACTTCTAGTATGATCAAAACACATTAAATGTCAAAAATAAGATTAAATTTCCAAAATTCAAGTCACAGTGTTAATACTGCTCGAGCCCAACCTCAAAGCCGCCTTTTTGATTGTATTTATTGAAACCAATGTTAAACCGATCAATATACAGTATAGAACACCACGCATCGGTTACTTCCCTTTACAAAACCACTTAAACTAGCGTAGAAAAATTATAATTGGTTATTTTTTCAGTCTTAAAAAAAAATATTACCACAAAAAATATGTTTGACGATTAAAATATAGGAGCGAGTGCACAAAAAAAAATTGGAGCGGTAAACCCGCGGAACAAAACATCAATTTGGTGTGGCCTAATAGTCAATAATTTAATTGAGTTTGCACCAAATGTCTAACCGTACACAAGGACATTCCATATCACACACTTATACTGGAAATTACCTTTAATTTAAATGAAGGACTAAGAAAAGTATACAAAACAAAGACTCACGGCGCACACAGCAAAAGACGCTCACTATGCTATTTTCTGCTTCTACAAGTGTGAAATATTTTGGATTTGCTTTTATTTTAATGATGGAATCCTTGGCTAAAATTCCAACTCGACGGAATTTTGTAGAACGATGCAACGCTGTGTGCGCCGTGAGTCGTTGTTTTGTAAACATTTCTTAGTAATTAGTAATATCTAAGAACTCATACATGTGTTAAAATGTTAATTTTGTTCATTTCATTCATTAAACGAATTGTTTGTAAAATTTATTTTAGTTCTTAAAATAAATATCGGTATTTCAAGAAAGGCTGTTGTTAACGTGAATTTTATATATGCTGCTGTTAACGTAAATTCTTCTCATAACAGGCTTATTTTATTTAATAAGTAGTTTGAACTACTCTCTCAACTGTGACGATAATGCATTCAACATTGAACTATTATTCCAAATGATATTTCTTTCATGAAATGAATGTATATCCATCCATTTGATCGATTTTAAAATGTTAAATTTATGTTCTAGGTAGGCCGTCATGGTGATACGTCCAAATTATCCCTTGTCCCTCTGTAAGAGACGGAGTCAACCCTCATATGTTTCACCAAATGTTGACAAAAGATGGATAAATTCAATTGATGCAGTGATAAATACATTTAAATTGAAGACAAGATATACTCCAGCCAACTCCGTTCCATGTACATCCCCCGGTAAAAGATAGTCAACAGTCAAGAAATGATTGATTTACGTTTTAGTGTACAATTAATCATTAAACTATTGAATAGAATAAATAAATGATTACATGTGTTGCTGGTTGGATCAATTTTATTTGTATGTGACGTCATTATAAACTACTTATTTCTTTTTCATGATATAAGCCAAACCCTTTGAGTGAAATGATTCAAAACGTCGCGCTCATAATATTAAAATTCAACCCTTTTAAGTTATGAATGTAGTGGATGCAATAACAATTTATTTGATATATGTTTGAATTTTACATAAGTAAAGTCATGTTGTTGTTGACATCAATATAATCTTATACCATTGTTGTTTGGCATGGCCTTCGTACAACTTTGAATACATTATACATCGGAAATGTGTACACAAATGACAAATCTATCAAAGTTTTTGAAAACACTGTAATAGTTTTTTTTTTTCAAAAAGGAAACATATTTGAGGCAGTCTATTTTATCAGAATCTGAAAGTGATTTACAAAATGACCTGTTGTTGTTAAAAGATTTAACTGATATAGATAGAACGTTTTTCACATAAGTATTAGTGTAAATGCAAATAAAACAAAGGTAATAATTTTTAAAAAAGGCTGAAACATTAGGCAAAATTTATTATTTTTTTGTATCAAGGGCTTGAGTTTGAAATTGTGAATAAATTTACTTATCTAGGAATAGTGATAAGCACCGGTGGGTCATTTAGCACAACGTTTGACACCTGGTCAGGACAGGCTATGAAGACTTTTTACAAGCTTAATTCAGACCTAATAAAATTTCCTGGTATAGCAACATGCTTTTATTTATGTTTGTTTGATAAATCAATATATCTTGTTTTAAACTATGGTTGGGAAGTTTTGGGTCTACAATATAGCATTAAGTTAGAAAGAGATTATTCCAAGTTCTGTAAAAAAATATACTGGGTGTAAGAAGCCAAACTCAGAACAATTGTGTGTATGGAGAACTTGGTAGAATACCATTACTAATTATAGGAATTGTAAATGTGATTAATTATTTTTTTAAAGATTTTACAATGTGATGATATTAAATATGTTAAAGCTGTTGAAAGAAAATCGTATACAGATTTAGAAAGATTGCCAAATTGTTAGTCATGGGCAAAAGTTATTATAGATATATTACAATCACTAGGATTTTATGATTTATGTTTATTTCAAAGTGTTTGTGTTTTTAATATAAATTTATATGTGAACTGTAACAGAGACCAAAAAATGTTATGTACAAAATTGGTTTGCTGAATTTAATAATTCATCTTGAGCCAAAACATTTGTATTATTCGCAGACTGTAAGTTGCAGCCACTTTTGTGTGTTGTTAATATATAGTTAAATTTAGGAAAGCATTGATGAGACCTAGACTATTGTCACACAGGTAATAAATTGAGGCCGGTAGATACCACAAACCTACTCCTATATCTGAATATGTAAAGGAAAAGTCAAGTTTGCCATAAAATATTAGATGAATTTCATTACTTGTTTAAATGTACTTTATTTAGTTATTTAAGAAGACAATACATACATAATACTATTTAAATAGACCCTTATATAACTAAATTTGTTGAATTTTTACAAATACAAATAAGACTATTCAAAGGAAATTAGCATTTGTTTCTCCACAAAGCTTTTAAATTGAGAGTCCCTGTTATATTTATTATGATGTTATCGACTCATTTAAGTAACAAAATTTGTAACCACTGTCACCTCACTATGGTTATATGATATTCTATGTGTACTGTCTATGTTCAATTTGTGTTTCGACAGTACCTTGTCAGTATAGAAAAGTGTACGTTTATTAATATATATTGTGGCCTACGATCGATTGATGGAAGTGCATTTAATTCCATATATTATGAATTCCATTGATGTACATATGTATGTTCATAAGCCTATGGTCTGGCTATATGCATTTGAATAAACTATGAAACTGTATTATCACAACTCAACGCTTGTGATTCCACATCTTTGCTGGTTGGTGATATATTATTCTATGGCGTCAAAGCTACCCCCCCCCCCAGATGAAAAGTAGATAAAATATTTGGCCATGCTGGACATCCTTATCGTGCTCATGGCTAAAGATAAAAAATACCCGTAATGAACTACTCTTCTATTGTCATCACAAAAGTGCCTCCCTTGTTGAAGACCGTCGTCTGTAGCACAATAGAAACATTGTCATATGGTATTATTTGAAATGTGAAAACTTTGTAAACCTTGTTTTCGCATAACACACTAGGCTCGGGTTGGGATGAACCTTTCTTACACGAAAGGCCATGCAAGATACAAATTATCATCTTACAAGGGAAAGTCATATTCATGGTAGTCAATTTCTTTGTCAGTGCTTTTTATTATTTCCTGATTTCTTCTTGATAAATATATTTTGACCATTTTCGAAGCAAGGGATTTAACTGGAGTGTGGGCAGTTTTATGATTAACCATAGGAATGGCGATTTTGTTATTAAATGTAATCATTTCTTGGCTTTTGAATTTCTCTCACTTTGGAATGTCCATTTTATTGTATTTATTACTTCATCCATTTATCTTTGTAAACTTTTGGTGAAACTACAGAGGGACAATGGGTATTTGGAAGTCTCCCTTTGATGGCCTTCAGGCAACATAAATTGAACATTTTCAAATCGATCAAATTGATGTAAATTCATACCATGAGTAAGAGTTTGGGGTTGTATACATTCTCGTCATAATTAAGAGAGCAATACAAAGTATTAAATGGAATAAAATAAGCATGTAATGATACGTTTGTTAAGCATACCGAATAAACATAGTCGGCTTTATTTAGATGAGAAGTTCACGTTAACAGCAGCACATATAACATTTACGTTTACAACAGCATTTCTTGAAAATTGGATATTTATTGGAAAAAAATATAAAAACATTTAACGAATAGTTCATGTTATGAAAGTAATTGGCAAAACTAACTTTTTAACGCATGTCTGATTTATAAACTATTACTAATAACTAAGACATATGTACAAAACAAAGAATCACGGCGCACACAGTGTTGCATTGTTCTACAAAATTCCATCAAGTTGAAGTTTTGGCCAAGGATTGCATCGTTAAAATACAAGCAAATCTAAAGTACTTTACACGTGTAGAAGCAGAAAATATTATAGTCTTTTATAGGCTAAGAAATATTTTCCTATCTTTTCTAAAAAAAAAGGTTATTTATGAATTACGGTCAGTTTCTTGCTTGTTAACATCGGTTTTGAACCGTGGTGACACATGTGAGAACCCCGTTGAAGTCATGTGATTCCTCACCCTGAGTAACAATCATTACACATTGTAGATTATTCTTATTGCTGAAGGTCCTTTATCACATTATTTATGTTAAGCAATATCACTCAGTTTTAAATATAGGATGGCCAGACGTCTCTATTGTACCTTGAATACTGAACAGGTAGTAGTAACAATCATTACACATTGTAGATTATTCTTATTGCTGAAGGTCCTTTATCACATTATTTATGTTAGACACATTTTGCTCAGTCTTAAAGATACATGTATTTGTAGGATGGCCAGACACTACTATTTTATCATAAGCACTGGATAGGCATAAGTTTAATTATTTTGCTAGATTCAAAACTCAAAAATTAACAATTTGTGGAAATTGTGAATAAAATACCTCGGGGAAATTTGAATTTTTTTTCCTGTGATCTGAATAAACAAAGGGAAGTAACTCTCAAAACATTAAAAAGTAAGACTAGAGGAACACCTCTGCCTCACAAATTATATGTCAGGCTATTGTTATCCCCAAACCCCTGTGTGTGCCTTATTTCAGGACAACCTGTTCCCTCCACAAAACAGAAAGAGCTAGTAGGTTTACATGAAGTGAAATGGCACATACACTTTTAACAAGTCGCAATGGCTAATGGTAAAATATGTAAGGCACTAGTACCTTTCATAGTTAGCGTGTACAGCCATTGTAATAAAACATTTTGATCCATCATTCTCAACAACCCAAAAGCCTAACATTTCTACTAGGCTCCAAAAATTGTACCTACGCCTCCTGTATGAATCCAAATTTTGTGTGATAAAATTCATCTTCAAATGTAATCTATTTTTGAGCCACAAACATTTTTCAACAGACCCTCCAAATAACCAACAGCATGATTCCATTATATCTTCTTCAAACTTATAATGACATTACCAGGACTAGCAGTAGCTGAACTGTACCAGTAAATATCTCTTTTATACACATGGACAAAATGGTGTATAAATGGGGAATGATTTAAATATTTAACAAGAGTGCAGCGGAGGAAACACCAATGCTGACCTGTTGCTGTTCATTCATGAAAAAGGTGGCATAGCTCTACAAATAACAAAGTCAGAGTTATGGACCTTGAAATACATGCTATCTTTTGCAGCATGTGTACTAAGTTTCATTTGAATATCAAATATACAAAACTGACAATACAGAAAATTACACCAAATCAAGAACAAAACTATTTTTTTCCTTCAAAAGAAGATGAAGTAAAAACAAATTATAATTGGACAAACAAGTATAAAGCTATAGAATACCTTGGGCAGGTTGAACCCAGTGTCTTTAACGACCACTTGGATATGTGGTGGTTTAATGCTGGTATGGTATAGCAGTAAGTTATCCTTCTCAAGGTCTGAAATAATAATGGGCACCATGGCATTTTAACAACATATTTCATTTCAAGATAGAAAAAAGTATTTTTATAATTGTTTTCATAATTACCGGTACTAACAAAACTACTTTAACATAGAAGATGAGCAAGATGAGCAATCAAGCATTAGACTTGATGAGACACACTTAATACATAACTGACATTGGTAACCATTGGTTACCACAAAGGATGGGTATTGATGGGATTAAAGCACTGCGATATATCATGATATTTCCATAGCGTACTGTTTGAATAACAAAACGAAGAACTTGTGAGGAATTTATATAATTGTATGCTAATTTACATCATTATTTCTCTCTTGAAATGATGAAAAGAAAATGTTTGTCCTACAATAATAATAATAATAATAATAATATCTTTATTTAGAGAAGGTATATACACATTATGACATAACTACAGGTTCAACCATAACAACATCATATTTACAATGTAACTATATTGGCATTTTTATGCTTTTCTAACTTCGAAAACAAAATATAATAAAACCAACTGGAAAAAATTTGTATAAAAGTTGGGTTTTAACTTAAGAGATATTAGTGTGTCAGCCTGTCCTTATTTAAAAGCACCATTCTGCTCTCACGGAGACAAACTTGGGTACCCTAAATCTACCTTCAGAATTTAATGTGATCGATAATAAAGTAATTGCTTTATTCAGTTATAAAGCTTATCTTATGCTAATATATATATCCACACTTGGTATCTATGGTAATTGGAACCTGAAACTGTTCAAGTAAACACATTTCTAACTGTTTTTGTCAAATACATAATATTAAGGTTCATCACAGCCCAATACAATATGCCCTTTCCACCCTAAGCACCCTGTCCCTTTATACAGCACACTGCCCTTTATACAGCACACTGCCTGTTTTAAAACCTGGCAAAAAAACATAAAGTTTTCATCCGAGTTAAAGTTCTCACCAAAGTAAAGGTTCTAGCCCAAGTGAATGTTCTCACTGAGTGAAGGTTCTCATCTGAGTGAAAGTTCTCACTGAGTGATAGTTTTCATCCGAGCAAAAATTCTCACCAAAGTGAAGGTTCTCATCCGAGTAAATGTTCTCACCCAAGAGAAGGTTCTCATCAGAGTGAAAGTTCTCACCACCCAAGGGAAGGTTCTCATCCGAGCGAAAGTTCTCTCCAAAGTGAAGATTTTTTAACCGAGGGAACCAAACCAAGTAAATGATCTAACCTGAATGGAGTTGAAGTTCTCACCTGAGTATCTGTGGACAAATGTTCGCTCCATGGTTTCCCGTACTGGCCCCCACCACCACCTCGATTCCACAAGAACTCGCTGACACACCCATCACTTCCCAACCCTGAAAATGTACAATGGTATTTATCCTTTACGATGTGTTTTATGAATTTATTTTCGCATTATAGCCCACTGAGCTTAACAGAAGAATATATGTCTACACTTTATCCTATTGATAGATAGGGTATCATCATATTGATGTTAGGTATATGTACCACTATGGCCAACGAAAGAATAGATGTCTACACTTTATCCTCTTGATAGATAGGAGACCATCATATTGATGTTAGGTATATGTACCACTATGGCCAACAGTAGAATATATGTCTACACTTTATCCTCTTGATAGATAGGAGACCATCATATTGATGTTAGGTATATGTACCACTATGGCCAACAGTAGAATATATGTCTACACTTTATCCTCTTGATAGATAGGGTATCATCATAATGAGGTTAGGTATATGTACCACTATGGCCAACAGTAGAATATATGTCTACACTTTATCCTCTTGATAGATAGGGTATCATCATATTGATGTTAGGTATATGTACCACTATGGCCAACAGTAGAATATATGTCTACACTTTATCCTCTTGATAGATAGGGTATCATCATATTGATGTTAGGTATATGTACCACTATGGCCAACAGTAGAATATATGTCTACACTTTAACCTCTTGATAGATAGGAGACCATCATATTGATGTTAGGTATATATACCACTATGGCCAACAGTAGAATATATGTCTACACTTTATCCTCTTGATAGATAGGAGACCATCATATTGATGTTAGGTATATGTACCACTATGGCCAACAGTAGAATATATGTCTACACTTTATCCTATTGATAGATAGGAGACCATCATATTGATGTTAGGTATATGTACCACTATGGCCAACAGTAGAATATATGTCTACACTTTATCCTCTTGATAGATAGGGTATCATCATATTGATGTTAGGTATATGTACCACTATGGCCAACGAAAGAATAGATGTCTACACTTTATCCTATTGATAGATAGGAGACCATCATATTGATGTTAGGTATATGTACCACTATGGCCAACAGTAGAATATATGTCTACACTTTATCCTATTGATAGATAGGAGACCATCATATTGATGTTAGGTAAATGTACCACTATGGCCAACAGTAGAATATATGTCTAGCTTTAATCCTATTGATAGATAGGGGGCCATCATGTTGAGGTAAGGTAAATGTACCACTATGGCCAACAGTAGAATAGATGACTAACCTTTATCCTCTTGATAGATAGGGGGCCATCATGTTGAGGTAAGGTAAATGTACCACTATGGCCAACAGTAGAATATATGTCTAGCTTTAATCCTATTGATAGATAGGGGGCCATCATGTTGAGGTAAGGTAAATGTATCACTATGGCCAACAGTAGAATAGATGACTAACCTTTATCCTCTTGATAGATAGGGGGCCATCATGTTGAGGTAAGGTAAATGTACCACTATGGCCAACAGTAGAATAGATGACTAACCTTTATCCTCTTGATAAATAGGGGGCCATCATGTTGAGGTAAGGTAAATGTACCACTATGGCCAACAGTAGAATAGATGACTAACCTTTATCCTCTTGATAGATAGGGGGCCATCATGTTGAGGTAAGGTAAATGTACCACTATGGCCAACAGTAAAATAGATGACTAACCTTTATCCTCTTGATAGATAGGGGGCCATCATGTTTAGGTAAGGTAAATGTACCACTATGGCCAACAGTAGAATAGATGACTAACCTTAATCCTCTTGATAGATAGGAGGCCATCATGTTGAGGTAAGGTAAATGTATCACTATGGCCAACAGTAGAATAGATGACTAACCTTTATCCTCTTGACCAGGTAATCCTGGTTGGACGTACAATATCGATAGGGAACCATCATGTTAAGGTTAGAGTGGTCTTCTCCAAATCTTGTACTGAATTGTACCCTTGGGCATCTTCATACAACTTAATATAAAAGCAGCTGTGTGGCACGAAGATATACAGTGCAGGTTTCAAACGAACTAGAGCTCTGCAGAGTAAACGCCAAAACTTGTTCCTTTTGCTCTTTTTTCACTTGAACAAGGGGCATAACTTAATAAGTATTGAAACAAGAGTGATGTTCTTTGCTATTTATGTGCATATTGTTTGCCAGTGATCCAGCTATGCCTAAATAGGAGGGATGAGAGCCATGCTGCCCTTTAATGGCCCCTACCTCCTTTTTACTTCACCCAACTGTAGCCTTTTGTTTGATAGAGCTGCCTTTGATGAATATTATGATGGCAAATTGCAATATGTGCATATTGTTTCAGGCAACATGTGTATCAAGTTTCATTTGAGAATCTTGAACGTAAAAAGTTTTGACACAACAACACTGACAATAACTAGGCTGACAGCGATACCAAGGATATTTCAGAGTACCTAATAAAATCCACATCTCCACAATGTTGTGATTAAATGAATACAATCAGTTTCTTTTTCTACTCTTAGTCTGGGATGATTTAGTTATTTTCTAGTCTGCAATTTGGAAAATAGCCAATAAATAAAGTTTTTTATTTCTTAAATAAATGCAAACATGGAGGTCAGGAGAAATGAGTTCTACCTTGTAACAGAATGGTCCAAGCCTGCGATTAAGAAGCAACATATATATATGCCTCTCATAATATATGTATTATGTTTATATCTGTACCTTTGGCTAGTGGCCTTAAACTGAGTTCAAGTGAGTGTCAATATAAAGAATAATCATTGCTCTCGTGATACAGACCTTTCTGAGGCGCTCAATCCAGAGGAACAGATCATCATCTGTCACTCCCAGAGGCCTCCAGAGCTGAAACATGCAACTAGTATATTTCAAGTAGTTGAAACATATTTATATGCAAGGACATAGGGAGGACAAAGTGGTATAAGCTGATAAAAGGGACGGTCCCATCATTAAATTGACCACACAAAAAATCAAAACAACAACATAAACATTGGGCCTATCATATGGAACTTCAGCTTAAAGAAACAATGTTGTTAACCTTCAAATCTTTACTAAACGGGAAGTTTCATTGACACACTAGTGATCCGCAGTAATCTATACAATTTAAAGATAATTATATCAGCTGGGGTTTTTATATTCGATGCAGAAAACATAACTTTCTCATTTAATATTTGCTATACGGCCAATTTCAGCCGGTTGTGGTTCATATATAATAAATTACCAGTAAGTCCAGTTTATCTGTCTTTGGTATATAATTATGTTAAAACTAACTCTGTTTGTGAATACATGGTACTTCTGTTTGTCCAGAATTGTCTTGGAAACAGCTCATAAGCTAAAGATAAGTTGGAAGTTCAATCTTAAACAAGAGCTGTCAGAAAGACATCACACTTGACAACTCTGCCGCTTTTAAGTTTAAGGATTGCAAAGTTTTAGTGAAACATGCATGGATTACTGTTAAATTTACTTAACATGAAAAACTTTAACCAGCATGCCTGAGTCAAATAATAAAAGGGCAGTATATGCATTATATGCATAATATTTCAATGCAATAAATCAAGTAGTTACTGAGTTATTGACTTATTTGTGCATACATGCAACACTTTAACCAGAATTTCTATGCTGAATAATAAAGGGGCTTAATTTATATAATAAGCAAGATAAGCAAGATAGAGTTATCTAACTTGGTCCATTAGAACATTTAAATGGTGTATAAAGTTTGAATGCAATACTTGATAAGTTTGCTGAGATATTGACATACATGCCATATTTCTGAGAGGCTTCCCAGAGGATTTTGGTTTGAATTCCAGGGGATTTTGATATTACACCAGGGGATTTTTACATGATGAAATTTTGCACAATATCAACATTTATGATATAAGAATAAATACAGAAATACACTCTAATTATGATAATTTTTGGACTTAGTCATCATTGTCCTAATATTATGGATGCTTTCCACTGTCAATCTTAAGCAACTTTTTAAAAAAAAAATCAGGGGATATGGATCCCCCAGCGGGGACCAGGGGATGGGTCGGAATTCCGGGGGATTTTCTCCCCGCGGGGGGATATGGCATGTATGTATGGTCATAAAAATGGTTACATTTAAAACCTCAATCAGAATTTCTCAATTGAATAATTAAGTGTCATTATTTGCAAAATACAATAATCCAACTTGGTTGGATGGTTAGGTCATTTTGTATATGGTCAATGCAATACAGCAAGTAGGTGCTGAGATATTAACCTTTGTGTGCTTACAAGCAAAACTGACACTAAAATTTCTAAATCGAATAATAAAGGCCCATTATTTGCAAAATAGAGTTATCTATCTTTAAACATTGACTTATAATATTGTGTGTTTTTTTTTTTTTTAAATTGGCACGACCCTTTAAACAAAGTTTGAATCTTCTATTAGGTAAAAATCCTCTTTAAAGATAAGATAACATTGATATATTCAGTCTTCAAGTAATGAATTAAGAATTGAGATTGGCGACATAATAATAACCAAAGAGACAATTCAATAATTGAATTTCATACGTCATGATAACGAGATATTACTGTTTTAGACTGTGAATACAATGTTTCTTTTTATTTGTAAAATGCATACTGATGGACGTTCACATTATGTCTTCAAGTGATTATCTAAAAGCACAGATGTAATGCAAGTCATTTGGAATCAAACCATTTATAAACATTACACAAATTCATGTCTTTTATAGAATATTTAACAGTTAAAGGGAAGTAATCCAATTAAATATTTATGTATCATAAAATTATGATTTTACTGATGCATTCCATTGACTCAAGTATTAATGCATTTATGATGTATTCTATGTATTTTGGGTTGGTGGCCTTTTATAACAAACTAAACAATTAGCTTGAGATTGACTTGACTTGACAGCTCTTTGTTCACAAAAGCTTATAATCCTTCATAAACGATTGACCCCACTTAAACCCTGTCTCGATTTTGTATAATACCTCTTCTCCCAAATTATCGCTATCATTCGTCCACGACTTATGGCTCTGTTGGGATTGACTGGCGAGCTGGAACTGGTTATTACGGAACACGTGGCTCAGGTCCAGGCTTGGACGGCCATAACTCCAGAATGATGAACTGTTCAGTGACATGTCCTGGCAACCTGTAATAAAGTGAACATCTTATCAACCAATGCATCGTTTTTTGATTTTCAGAATCAATTGTTTTTATGGATTTTTAAAAGATTATTTTCTTAAAACAAGGTATATTTAAAGTTGCAAGTTTTAATCTCAATGCGGTGGTTTTAATATTAATTCAGTTATTGACAACCAAACAGCAATTTTCATTAAAATCAAATAATGCTAACCCTAAATAATATGCAGAATGAATGCATCGCTGCATCGTACATAATACAGGCTTTCAAGTGACCAAAATCTACAAAGCTTTTTTTTTAAAAGAAAGAAATGACTACTGAACATTTCCATCAGTGTTATGCTGATAATTTTTTTTACATTTTTCTCAGGATTCTAAAGATCTTTGTGTTGAACTTTCACAAATCTTAAAGTAACTGGCCAGCTAGGGGAATTTGGTGGCATGCCAATATTTTGAAATTGAGTGCTTCATTTCCCACATTTTAGGCCATTCTAAGAGCATTTTTATAAAACACTTGTATTCTATTATCTTACCAAAAATGTAGAAAGAGTAGGCCTTTTCCAAGACAAAGAAGGTAAAAGCGAGCCCACTTTAAAGCCTGAATTAATAAGGAAACAGCTAAGCAACAGTAGAAAGTAAGGCTACATGACCCGCAGACTTACTGAGAGCTGCCTTGTAGTCTTTCTCATCTTGCTCCTTCAGGTACACTGACAGGGACTGTAAGTCTGTCATCTTGTCAGATGGCGCTGAAAATTTGATGTGGTTGATTAAACAAGATAAAATACAAAGAAAATTGACAACGCCAAGAACACAACAAGTCCATGACAACGCCAAGAACACAACAAGTCCATGACAACGCCAAGAACACAACAAGTCCATGACAAAGCCAAGAACACAACAAGTCCATGACAACGCCAAGAACACAACAAGTCCATGACAACACCAAGAACACCACAAGTCCATGACAATGCCAAGAACACAATAAGTCCATGACAACGCCAAGAACACAACAAGTCCATGACAACGCCAAGAACACCACAAGTCCATGACAACGCCAAGAGCATTGCAAGTTCATGACAAAGCCAAGTGCATGACTATTCCTCTCTTGCATTTTAACTGTCACCTCTTTGATTTATCAATTCAGTCCTTATTTTGTCAGATATTTGATGATCAACGTCAGAAATAGTCCACAATAACAAAGGTTACCACTCTTAGCATAGGTGACCGCCTCACACCAAAAACGGTACTGTTTTAAAAAAAGAAAGATTTCTAAGACACTACATGTATGAACATTGCCTGCATGTACCTCATCCCTCACTGTACAACAACCATCATGAGTCAATTACTTGGATAAAAGGTACGCAGCACATGAGCTAGCTGGGAGGGGGGTGTATGTGTATCCTATGATGGCACTGGCCTATCCATCAGTGTTGGCCCAAATAAGGGTTTCAGTCATGAAAGGTTTTGGGGCATAGTACACGAATAGAATGCTACTCTGGTTATTTAACATTTGCTAGTGTATGGAACAGTTACATAGGACCCTTATTTGACAGCTAAGAGGACAACTAGTTGTTTAAGTTGTGAGAAGGGTGATTGAACAAGCTTGAGTGCATAAAATTACGAGTGACCATACCTGAACGGACAATAAGCAGTATGAGAGCTAGATGGAGTACTACTGGAGAATACCAGGCTATTCTTGCCATGGAGCAGAGCTGCGAATGGGCTACAGGCTGAAATGGTACATGTTCTTTAGTAATATATAGAAATAATTCCACACGCACTTCAAAGTTTTATTTTAAATGGTTACGATATCTCAGTAAGTTACTGTAACAAATAGAAGAGACACATTAAGTGTTATTTATCTAATGTAATATTCCATAAACAGAAATATGGGTGTATGAATAATTGCCCTGTTTAGACATGCTGCAGAAATTAATGCTATATGAAAGCATCACCAACACCCTAAATGGAACTGGGTGAAAAACAGGAGATTAAGAAACTAACCACAACATTTTGAAAACACCATAAAGACTTAACACAACCTTGAACATTAACCATACCATTGTCCTTGACCCCAAGGAGTCGCTTCTGTATCTGAGTGACTTCCAGTTTGTTGTTGAAGACATAGTACGAGAGGCATTTGAACACATCGGAGACAATACTGAATACTAGCACGACAATTAACGACACCTCTGAAACAAACATGGCAGTACTTAAACCATCAGAAGAATATGGTGGATGTGCCTTTGTTTTATTTGATTCATCTTTAAAACGCTGTTCAGAAATTTATTATAGTTCAGTGCACCTTTTCATTTGAAAAGGATTTTTTTATTGACTGCTACCTTTTTCATCAGAAGGTTTTGTCTGAATGATCTGTATAAATTTTAATCTTTTAGATGCCCAAAAACAGCTTTCTTGCAAAGCAATACTGCATTAAATTACTCATAAAATATGTTATCATCTATCTCTATTATGATTTACACACAACCATCTTTTAATACGCACTTGTAAAACATTGAATACAAAAATACATGCCATTTGTAATTAGCCAATAAAATAGACTAAATTTCATCCCTCAGCTTCTATACTCAAGTCTAATAATATGATGACTGTATCATAGATTTTTAGGTACTAGTGAAAGTTTTTTTGAATTTATTTTTTACCATGCCAATGCTAGTCGAAAAGCCACAGAAAATATCCTGTACCCAGTGGTTGGAATAAGCACAATCCTGCAAACCTTTCACTGGTTAAATTTACTGGGTTTGCTCAAACTCTGGATTTTAAACAGCAATACTTATAATCTAAGAATTCAGGCTCGTTCATACAAAAGTCTCATAACAATAACAATAACTGCTCTACCTATATATCAGATGACTGCCAATCTGCAGAACTGCACTCAGAAAGAAAATGTTCCTGAAGAAGAAAGGTACATACATATGCAAATATGGTTAGAAACTTATATATGATAAACAAAATGCAGTCAATGTAAAGTTATATAAATTTCAATGATTTCATAAACAAGATCACAGTATGTTTTTGCATATATATATATATATAACATTTTAAAGAAACCAGAGTGCCATGGATCGAAAAACAAAGCTTTGCTGTTGTTGTTTAAGTAGTTTAAGTCAAACAGCATTACTCAATTATCAATAAAGCTCAAATTATATGCCTTCATGTATATAGTTGTATTCGTATGTCTGTTGCAACATGTGTTCCAAGTTTCATTTGAGTATCTTACATGGTTTTCGGGCTATGGCTAAGTTCAAAGAGTTTGCACTTTAACAATGCTCACATTGAAGTGAACAACACCAACACATTCGAGAGAGGCATTTTAAAAGAAAAAAAATAAATACTGTACATTGAAGATTTATTTTTCATGAAACACCCATTCATTTATATGAAACAGTTAACAAAGAAGACCAGTATACAAAGTTTGCAGTCAGCCAGCCGGCTTGTTGAAAATACTGCACCACAAACTATTGGAAGGATACAGGCTTGTTTATCCCTACTACTCTTAACTAATTGTACGTTGCCAGATTTTTCTATGATTTTTTATATGGCAAATCCTTCACGACAACCTGTTTTGTTAGGTAATATAAGAATCCCATATAATATGTCTATTATTTTAGACTACCTTTTTCTTTTAATAAAATGAATGTTTTACAAAAAAGAAAAGGAAGATAAAAAACCAACATGTCAGAATAAAGCAGAAACACTGCTACTCCACAAGCCATGACGTTCCTCTGAGCATGTTGCACATCTTTCTGTGTGAGTCGCTTTTTCCATGACTTATCCACACTGGGGCTGCTTGTCTGGCCTTGCGCCATGGGGGAGGGACTGCCAGGTTGTCATTTCTGCAAAGAGCGAAATTAAAGTAACCACTTTTGTAATGTTTATTGTTATTTAAATGTCAAGCTACTGGTTGAGAAGCGGTTTCCGGTTTAGATCTTCATAAAGAAAGTACTGCAATTCAACTATATATGGTCACTAGGAAGTCGGCAAGTTCTTACCAAGACACATAAGTAACTTTTATTATTAATTAATGTTTAAAATTATTTTTTTTCATTTTGTACACACACTTGCACGTGGGGGATCATCACGCGCAGCACATTGCGCATGCATGTGAACCTAAATCATGCAAACAGATGGACCAAACCCTCCCAATCATGAGAACGTCGCCCCAGCAGTCAACCTCCATCGCCAGAAACTAGCAACGAACAACAGAACCAAAAGATAACTATGTAGCCGTCCGACGTGAGATGAGGGATCGGCTGGGTGATCCAATTGTGGAGTGGTTCATGCTAGATTTTGAAGCTGCGGTATGGCAAGCAGTCCGGGAAGTATTTCCCCAACACCGATGTGAAGGGCTGTACACATAGCTTCCACTGGTCTGAGCGGGTATACCAGAAGGTGACACGTCTGGGCTTGGCACCAGCCTATACTCAGAAGGGAGGAGTATACCACTTTGTCAGGAAGCTGCTCCCAACCTACCCGCAGAGCATGTGAGGCCTGCCTTCCTCACATGAAGGGATCAGGCTCTGGAGTGAGAGAGTAATCATATACTTGATCTGGTAGACTACATCGGATGAACATGGGTAGAAGGCACACTATGGCGCCCAGAACATTGGTCTGTCGGTAGACATGGAGACAGTAAGAACAAGCAAATTCGTTGAATTGATATCTCCCGCCTTATTGGGCTTAGTCAAGGAATATATATAAAGATGAGTTTGAGTTTGATTGCAAATGTTTGAAAAAAAAAAAAAAAAAAAAATTGATAACTTGTTCATCAAATTCTTTCCAAAAAATAATGGGGCGAGCGAGGGAAATAATAATAAAAATATTTGTTTTGCATTTAGCAAAACAGAGGAGGGAGCGAAGAACGAACAAATATATATAGTCATTTAACTCACTTTTGCTCACATTTTATTCACTTATTAATAGGGATGGCAACGAGTAGTAAAATTGGTACTCGAGTACTCGGACAATCTTCCGATCGAGTACTCGGGTACTCGATTACTCGGATAACTTGAAATGGTATTCGGTTAAGACAAGTTCGTGTATACATGTATCGTTCATGTACTTTGTTTGTTGGTCGTAATATTGGCCATTTTCATCTTTGAATGTGGCTGTCATTATGTAATGTACCTTAACAGAAAAAGGAAAAAAAAAACAACAACATTGTTTCATGCTTTTAATTTGTTCTTTTTGTTTGTTTCATTCATACATATATACTACAGTATAAATGGAAAGTAAAAATCGGATCATATTCAGATAGATGATCGAGACTACAATAATGAACAACATTCAAAATTACAATGAAAGAAAAATATTTATAAATTTGTTGAGTTGTTTACTCTACAAAATAATTTTTAAAATGACAGTTTTTCATACTGAAATATTCTTGTTTACCTCATTAATATTCATCACTCCTGAATTAAGATATCCACCAATCAATTGTGATTTTTATTGGTAAACAATACAATTCTGTAAGCGATGTACCGCTATCAAAACTTCATTAATTGACATCAGTGCTATTTACAAATTAGGGCCCTTTGTTGACAGTTTGCAAATCTCACCAAATCTGTCAATTAATTTATAAGGGTCAATTGTGTACACAGCGGGGATTAGAGGGACCGTAAATTTTCTTACTGGAAACGCGCCAGATCTAGTACATCTGTAAATCATGTATTTGGTAATTTTTATAAAAAAATATAATTTTTTCGAGTACCCGAGTAGTGATTTGGTACTCGGGTACTCGGTTGATTGACCAAGTACTCGAGTACTCGGGTACTCATTGCCATCCCTACTTATTAACTAGAGATTGCTTTTTTGAAAAAGCGCATGTCTCCCCCATTGTGTGGTCGTAGGTGAGAAATAATCAATGATGGATCCCAAAATCAATAGGGGCCATCAACTAGTCATGACTAACTGGCATACCAAGTATGAAGTTCCTGGGTGTAAACGTTCTTGAGTTATTGAGCAGAAACCGGTTCTTCACCTCAAGGTCAGTGACCTTGACCTTTGACCAACTGATTGCAAAATCAACTAGACATCATGACCAACCTCACTTCAAAGTTTGGTGAACCTAGATCAAAGCATTCTCCTGATATTGCACGGAAATATTTTTTTACATTAGAGGTCACAGCGACGTTGACCTTTGACCTTGTGACCCCATAAAATATAGGAGTTTTCTAAACCTCATGATCAACCTCCCTACCAAGTTTGGTGAACCTAGGTCAAACCATTCTCAAGATATTGAGCGGAAATGTTTTTTACATTGGGGGTCGCCGCGACCTTGACCTTTGACCTAGTGACCCCAAAAACAATAGGGATCTTCTACACCTCATGACCAACCTCCCTACCAAGTTTGGTGAACCTAGGTCAAACCATTCTCAAGATTTTGAGCAGAAATGTTTTTTATATTGGGGGTCGCCGCGACCTTGACCTTTGACCTAGTGACCCCAAAAACAATAGGGATCCTCTACACCTCACGACCAACCTCCCTACCAAGTTTGGTGAACCTAGGTCAAACCATTCTCAAGATATTGAGCGGAAATGTTTTTTTACATTGGGGGTCGCCGCGACCTTGACCTTTGACCTAGTGACCCCAAAAACAATAGAGATCCTCTACACCTCACGACCAACCTCCCTACCAAGTTTGGTGAACCTAGGTCAAACCATTCTCAAGATATTGAGCGGAAATGTTTTTTACATTGGGGGTCGCCGCGACCTTGACCTTTGACCTAGTGACCCCAAAAACAATAGGGATCCTCTACACCTCACGACCAACCTCCCTACCAAGTTTGGTGAACCTAGGTCAAACCATTCTCAAGATATTGAGCGGAAATGTTTTTTACATTGGGGGTCGCCGCGACCTTGACCTTTGACCTAGTGACCCCCAAAACAATAGGGATCCTCTACACCTCACGACCAACCTCCCTACCAAGTTTGGTGAACCTAGGTCAAACCATTGTCAAGATATTGAGCGGAAATGTTTTTTACATTGGGGGTCGCCGCGACCTTGACCTTTGACCTAGTGACCCCAAAAACAATAGGGATCTTCTACACCTCATGACCAACCTCCCTACCAAGTTTGGTGATCCTAGGTCATGCGGTTTTCCAGTTATCGATCGGAAACGAAGTGTGACGTACGGACGGACTGACGGACTGACGGACTACCGGACTACCGGACTACCGGACTGACGGACAGGGCAAAAACAATATGTCTCCCCCAGAGAGGGGGAGACATAACTTAACAATGATATTGTAAACAGTACAAGGATAACATCCAGTGAAAGAAGGATAACACTAAAAGATAATTCTATACAAATATTAGTTTTGAGATCAAACAAATGCTATTTGAGATCAAGCAATAGTATTTCAGAATCTTTATAATATTTAATAAATGAGAGAACTCAAAACCACAGTTTTCCAGTTTTTTTAAACCTTTTAGATTTTTTTTTAAATACCCTATGCATGGCTAAGTTAAAGATATGTCACAGAAAATTCAAGCCAGCGCCAGATTTATTTTAGGCATTCTAAGAATTTAAGGCCAATCTTTTTTAAATTTGTAGATTTTCCTTATTTTTTTAGATATCTTGTTCAAATTTAGACAAGTTATAGAAATACAAAAGACACTTTTACTTCTTTTGTACTGCAAATACTGATTGTGTCAATTTTCTTATTTAGCAAAAAAATATTTCAAGAAAATACAAGAATTATAATGCAATATTTTTTCATAGACAAAAACCAATGAGCATAAATATTTAACACTTTAATTATTTCCATATATAGTTTAAATATACACATGAACATCTAAAAAATCTACAAACATTTATTCGCAACACAAAGTGTGATTAATACCTTTTTCCAATCACACAGTCTTATCCTTTTTGACTAATATTTACAAAATCTACACAATCCGGCTTGTTTAATGTTTTTTTTGTGAATGGTAAAACTAATGGGATTGCATGTTCAAAGCACATAGAAATGTCAGTCAGGTTAATTTTTAGCGTCATCCTACTGTCCACTAACATTACTCATCGGCGACCAAGGCCTCCACCACGAGCACGCCCTGGTTGCCTCATGGGGACAGGAATTTCATGATCTGCTGCATCGGAGGAATAAGAAATTTTAATAAGCAATATTATACATAAATGTTCATTGTAGTATAATGTAGTATGCATTACTGAAACAGTTTGATGAAAACACAAGAAAAGTGGTGCTCGTTTCTTGGCCAAACTTTATTTTTCTATTACTGTACATGCATTGCATATGAATTAAATAAACACTATACTCTGTTCTGTAGCAAAATAAAAAGAAACATGCATAAATCATAAAATGTATATTTTTGAAGGCAACAAATAATACAAACAAGAGGCCCAAAAGGGCCTATGCTCTACTGGCATGGCTCTTGTGGTCATTTTCTATCCAGAGCATGTACGTTTGAGTAATAGGCAACAAATATATAGTTCACTTTTAGTGTTTGGGTTAGCTGAAAACGCTGCACGTTCAACATCTGAGGACAGGAAGTGTTGTTAGCAGATTAGTTGCATGAACTATTTTAATATGTGCCAAGTAAAGGTAATCTGAGGGTAAAAAATATTTGCTTTTAAAACTGTACTCATCGTCAAAATTTCATTTCTGTAGCTTTAAAAATAAAAAGTCAGTCAAAGGTCAAGGTCAAGGACATCCGAGGACAACATTAATGCTTGTTTGCAAAACTGTTCACATGGTCAAAATTTCATTACTGTAGCTTTAAAAATTAATAAGGCCACAACAAATTGATCATTTGTTCGTCGGATTTGCCGCACCTAAAATTCGAAAAACGAAAAAAAAAATAAAAAAACTTTTTTTTTGCGCCCGCACTTACTATTTTGCCGCGCATATTATTTATTTTTTTACTTCCGAATTTCCTCTATTTTCTGAAGTTTTTTTTACTTAAAATTTGAACCTGTAACGTCGACTTCGCCTTTTTTGAAGTTATTTCCATGCTTTACATTCTCCGCGAGCAAACTTTCCTCGTGTCAGGACAAAATCACATACATGTACATGTACAGTATAAAAATAACATCAGTAAAATCAGAAAATAAAACCTTTTATAAGTAAAATGACTGTTTTAATTTTCTCAATTCTTTGTTCTTATCCATTTGTTTTCTTTGATCGATTTGTAGTAAAGTGGCCTGTTATTAAAGTGGTCTGTTTCTTACGGGCATTGAAGCTATGGAGGGTGTCATGATTTTTTTTTCAAGGCACGGACCTATAAACCATTGGTTCGTGGTAAAGGCGAGGTCTTGAAAGGGAAACATCTTTATTCCACCACCTGCTCTAATATAATGACCGGTGCCACATTTGCAGATTTGTTTAATACTGCTTCAATTGTGTTGTCCCGCAATTTAATCGGCAGTGTCTTAAGTAATAGTAAAGCACTGGATCTTATTGCCATTTGTTATATATTGAGACAGATTTTCATGTGATACAATCAAAACCATTTCATTTATATTTAAACTAAGAACCTATGTTTGCAATTAAAAAGCATTTCTTGACATATTGCATGATAAATTTAGTAAGAAATAAACTTTTTAATTTTTATTTTATTTTTCGCCTTGCGCTCGCCTCTGAATTGCCTTAAATTTAAAAAAAAGTATTTTAATTTTTTTTTCGCTCGCTCGCTCCTACTTTTTTTGGGCAAAATCCGTAGAACAAATGATCAATTTGTTGTGGCCTAAGTAAGTCAAAAGGGGTGGGGCCAGCTTTTGCCCAAAGGGCAATATTTCAAATGTTTTCAATTGCATCATATGATGCTCCACAACAAATATCAAAGGTGTGGGCCGTGTGGTTTGAAACAAGGAGATTTTGAAAATATTTCTTAAATAAGTCTTTAAGAAAACTGTGACACCCAGGGAAATGCCAGTTTTGATCTAAGGGGCATAATTTGAACCACTAAATAAAGCCTTGTTCAAAATAGCAAGTATTTGCATAGTTGTTTCAGGCAAAAAGGTTTTAACCTTTCCCAATTTAAAGGGGGATGGGGGAGTCTGTCCCTTCTTTTCTGAACTCTTTCCTGGGCCTCTGCCAACATCGCCCAGGTCGTTTGCATTTGCCGCACTGGTCCCTTGCGAAACAATATCCGTGGGGGTGGGGGGGGGAGTTATGACTCCAGGGGCATAATTTGAACAAACCTTCACAAGCAATTGTGACTTTACATGTAAACTTGGCAAAAAATAGACTTCGCTCATGTAGTCTTGGCTAAAAATAGACTTAGCTTAAAAAAGCATTTTTTATACTTTCAAGACCCATAATCCAGGCATGCATGGGCAAATCTTGCTGGTTTTCAAAAGGAACCAAGTTCTAATGGATATCTAAATACTGTACAAGTTTCATCGAGATACAATCAAAACTGAAGACTGTATCTTGTTGACAAGCAATTGTTTACAGACATTTAACTGATGTTTTAATACTTTCAAGGCCCATAATCTGGGCATGCATGGTCGGATCTGGCTGGTATTCGAAAGGAACCGAGCTCTAATGGATATCTAAATACTGTACAAATTTCATTGAGATACAATCAAAGCTGAAGACTGTATTGTGTTCACAAGCTAGTGTTTACACAATAGCATTTTTTTATACTATCAAGGGCCATAATCTAGGCATGCATGAGCAGATCTGGCTGGTTTTCGAAAGGAACCGAGCTCTAATGGATATCTAGATACTGTACAAGTTCATTGAGATACAATCAAAACTCAGGACTGTATCGTGTTCACACCCAATTGTATACACAATAGCATTTTTTATACTATCAAGGGCCATAATCTAGGCATGCATAGGCGGATCTGGCTGATTTTCGAAAGGAACCAAGCTCTAATGGATATCTAGATACTGTACAAGTTTCATCGAGATACAATCAAAACTGAAGACTGTATCGTGTTCACAAGCAATTGTTTACAGACCCAAGGATGCACAAACGCATGGATGCACATACTACATACACATTCCCATCGCATAACCTCTTCTGGCCTTTGGCCAGTAGAGCTAAAAATACATCATATTTGCTAACAACAAAGAAGTTAAAATACACACCTGAAGTTTTTACCTGGACAGTAGGTATAGATGACCTAATGGAAACTGTCTTTTCAAGGTAACGGTCATCCGAATTCCCGTCAAACATGTCCTAACCAAAATCAAACTTTGGATAATCACTGTCATTCACGATGAAATTCAGCACTTCTTGCCCAGTATATATACGTTTAATTTAAGCGGAAGCCAAATTAAACAAACACATTTGTCCAAAACTTAATCAAACTTTAAATGGTGGTAGAATTGTCATTTGTTCACGTTATTTTCAAGAATCAGGAAGTGAAATAAATGTTTTCATGTTGCTAATTTAGTCTCGATCATCCGGTATCCGAGTCTATATCGTTCATTGAATCTAATTAGAGTGGCTGCATGATTGAGACTAGCCGGTGCTTTGATAATTGTTACGATCGAAAAACACGGTTATAAGTAGGGATGCAAATGAATGGCAAACCTGATATTCGAATATTCGGTCATTTTTTCAATCGAATATTCGATTACCAAAATACATATTTTAGAAGATGTGGTTAACTACTATAATTATTCACTAAAGTAATAGCCGGGGCATTTTTACCCTACTTTGTTCCGTAGCCTTTGTATTTCTAAACAATGTGAAATCATATGGATTACTTGTCAAATAGCGTTTGCACCAAAGGAGGGCCTTTCCATAGGATGAGTAGACTTGTTCTGAGATTGACCTCTTAATTAACTAAATATAACTATGGAAAATCCAAACTAACTCGGGAACTAGTAAAATAATAAAACAAAAACATATGTGGATTTGACTCATCAATTGTACAACGATATAGAAAATATATCCTAAAATGCTATATATATATATATATATATATATATATATATATATATATATATATATATATATATATATATATATATATATATATATATATATATATATATATATATATATATATACATTTGTATCTCAATGCTCGAACATTGTAACGAAACACGGAAAAACGGATAAAGCACATGTATGTCACAACATTATTGTAGCACATGACATTCAAATCATCACCTCGATTTGCGCTATGTTGCACAACTTAATTTGCAGCCAAGACAACACATTGGTGTTAAAGCCGATTCCTAGCCAGTTATAGTAACATTAGGGGAACTCTTTATAGTACCCGACAATATGTCCCTAAATGACATATGACGCGTGTTTAGCATATTGTCATCACATTCACACCTCTGGCATTAGGGGTCTATCGTTGTAAAAACAAGACAAGCAAACTTTATAAACAAAAACAGTGTTGTAGGCAAAAGGTTTTTATTCTCTTTTTTGCACTATTTTTTCGAATATTCGAATACCGAATTTGTCATTCGAATACCAAATGTTTGATTGAATATTTAAATATTCATTGCATCCGTAGTTATAAGGGAAAAGGCTACGTTTTACTAAACAAATTACACTCATAAAAAAATAATTTTTTTAGATGGTGCGGGCGCAAGTAATATATATATATATTTTTTTTTTTTTGCTTTTCTGAAGAAATAGGTGCGGGAAATCTGATGAACAAGTTATTTATTTGGTGTGGCCTAATGTTACATTTAGAATTGACCAAGAAACCTAGTTAATGACTCCATGTTACCCAGTTCCAAACTAATCTAACATTTCATCAAGGCAAACATTCTGATCAAGTTTCATGAAGATTGGTCCAAATATATTGCAAAAAAATATAGCCTCTAGAGTGTCTACAAGTTTTTTTAAGATTTGACCCAGTGACCTAATTTTAGACCCCACATGACCGACTAGTCGCAAACTATTCAAAGGTTTCATTGAGGCATTCTGATTAAGTTTCATGGAAATTATAGCAGATGTATTGCCTCTAGAGTGTTCCCAAGATTGCTGTACGATATAACCTAGTGACCTAGTTTTTGACCCATGACACAATTATAAAATGCAGTCGAAATTTAACCCAAAAGAACATTCTGACCATGTTTGAATTTAATCAGACCAATCACCACCATAAAATAGTTTCGGACAAGATTTTTGAAAGATTTGACCTTGTGACTTTATTTTCAATCATATGTGACCCAGTTTCAAATAAGTCCAAGATTTCATCAAGGAAAATGTTCTGATTAAGTTTTTTGAATATTTGACCAATATATAATGCCTCTAGTATGTTCCAAAGATTTTTATAAGATTTGACCTACCGACCTAGTTTTTGACCCCATGTGACCGACTTTCTACAGTGGTCTTTATTTCATCAAGGGGTACATCATGACCAATTATGTCCATAACTTGACCAATCATTACCATGATGGTTCTGGACAACATTTTTCTAAGATTTGACCTAGTGACCTAATTATTTATCATAAATGACCCAGTTTTCTTTATGACCAAGAGTTCATCAAGGAAAACATTCTGATAAAGTTTCATGAATATTTGACCATGTATTATGCCTCTAGTATGCTCCAAAAAATTTTCTAAGATTTGACCTAATGACCTAGTTTTTGACCCAAGTGACCCAATCTTAAGAGCGGTCGAGATTTGATCAAGGGGATCATTCTGACCAAGTTTGAACATTTTCTGATCAATGCCTACCAAGATATGGTACCAGACGGACGGACGGAAGGACGGACAACGCCAAAACAATATCCCCCTCCCGAAATCTTCAATTCAGCGGAGGAATCAATACAAACAATGATGTTGAAGGATGGCACCATCGCCTCAACACCAGAGCAAGAGGAGCGCAGCTCCCCTTCTACGTGCATGTACCTCTCCTGTCAGGAGAGGCCAAGTACATGGACATGCAGGCACGGCTGGTCTCAGCCAAACATCTTACAATGCATGCATAGGAATAAGTACAGATCAACCCACGAGAAACTACATCAAGCCTGGGGGAAGTATGAAGAGGACAACATGATGACGAACCAACTCCCGAGGACTGTCAGCCACATCATTGGACTAGGATCCATTGTAACATCAGCAGAGAATTACAGCGAAAACTAATAACATGTGAATGAAACATATGATCCCTTTAAAGACAACGTTATCACCTACTTATCACCTTTGAAAACCCTTATATAGTGCATTTGTGGTACAATGTCTCCAAGAATGGTGTGATATTGAAGTGGTACCAAGTCTCCAACATCCAACCTAATTTGCATATCTGTGAATAGCTACAAGGTTTCCCTAAACTGACTTATACAAATGATTATTATTGTCTTCATATGAACACTGTTGTCGTGCTAGTTTCACACCCACATTCACTAAAATGTATACAAACACAAGTTCCTATCAGAAATGAATCGAAATATCATTGATATTCTGTGCCCGCATGATTTCGAGAATGAATTGACTGTCGTAAATTTTATGGTTTATTTTTTTTTATAAATGCTGAAAACTTAAATAATATTTCTCGTATAATCTATTATAGTCTTATATTTAGTATATTAAATAAAAGGATAGATAAACGAACAATAGGCATCTTAATCCGCAGCCTGTACGATTTGTCGGAAACTGCTTCTCATCACCAGCTATTTAGAACAGTGAAAGTACTCTCTTGGCGCCCCTTTTAGATACATTATTTGTGACGTCACACATGTGAAAAATACGTTGACAATAGCAGCCTTCTCTGCTGATGGTATCATGGCAAACATGTTTAGAAGTATTTAAATGTCAAGTCCTATATAGTGTATTGAATCTTCATACCTAAAAAAAACCTAGATAAATTACAACTTTATAATTTAACTAGAAAATGATCAAAACACCCTTCTCACATTTCTATAAAATAGGATGGTCTACAATAACACGACCACGTAATAATCATACAATTTTAAGCATATAATAACCATACATTACAAAATGAACAAATTCGCTCAAAAGGGCCAATATGTTTAATTTTCGAACCATGCTGATTTTCTTTACATTTAGGTGCTTTGCTTAAAGGGTAACACTACACTAAATGTTTAGTCTGATGATGCTCAACGTAGCTACGCATCACTGTACAATATTTCAAGATATGAGATGTAAACCATCTGAAAATATAGCTAACGAATTTCAGCAAAATTAGCTTACTTCCTATATTGTTTGTATTGAAACATACAGAAAAGATTGAGCAGAATTAAATCCATACATTTTTGAAATCTATGTACTGTAAACCATAAACTAACTCAGTAATTGTTCTTTTTTTGTGATAATTTACTGGTATTGTTTTTGGTTTCATAACATGTCTGAATCCTAAAGACTCCTCAATTTATGTTTATATGCCTAATACATGACATTTTCCTGATTAGAATCCATACATACAAGTGCGATATCCACTGATTAGCCTCGGTGGGTGAACGAGTGAAACGCCGAGGAAAGAGGATTATGATTAATTGGATGTCGTGTCCGCGATGACCAAAATCCGCCGAGGAAAACGGAAAGTGGTAGTTCCGCGTGGAGTTTACTGTAATATTTAGATATCGAAAATGCTATTCTGACCTATTCATTAGAAACTGTGAGTAGGATTAAATTCTGTTTTATTATTGGTCCCAGCCTGGACCAAATTTAAGAATTTATGTAAAATGAGATAAGAATTTATGTAAAATGAGATTGTTATCATGTTGAAATTGCACTACAATGTTGATATTTTAATGCTGCCATTCTTTGTTGATTAATTGTACAAACATGCAGGTACATTTTGGCTAAAACCAGTACTTGATTGTTGCATTATTGTCTGAAATAGCACAACCATTACCTCATCTGCCACTTTTCATTTGAACAAGCCAGGAATTCAGATCCGGCCCCACCATTGGTACAATTCTGCCCTCTGAAAATAAAATAAGATTAACAATTTAAATGTCTGCCATGCATGGGCACCGCAAAAATGACATCATTTTCTAT
The DNA here is from genome assembly GCF_026914265.1 of Mya arenaria. NCBI lineage: Eukaryota > Metazoa > Mollusca > Bivalvia > Myida > Myidae > Mya > Mya arenaria. Next base: position 44,254,786 of record NC_069130.1, on the reverse strand, counting down.
GCTTCTGCATCACCACCACCAGTTGATATTAATATAGAATTTAACCTTGAAAGAAATGTGTTCCGGAATACGTGTAAACCCATTTTGCTAGACCACTAGCATGATGATCTATTAGTTAGAGAGCTATATTAGTAAACAGGCATCCAATTCAGGGTTGTCAAAAAGAACCGGCTGCCGGCCGAAATGGACGGTTCAAATGGAGTTTGGACCAGTTAAAATTCAGAAGAAAATTAATTTTTTTTTGGCAATAAGGCCTTGTTTTTAATTAATTGGTTAACGGATTCGCCGCCCAATTATTTCGAAAACTCAAAAAAAAATTGAAAAAAGTAAATCAGTTTTGGTCTTTTGGCGCACATGAAATGATGTAAAACCTGTTGCCTGTTCCTTTGCAACATAAGGATGCAGTTTTAAAAATTGTTTCCTAAATGGCGGCCTCAATTGGGCTGATATCATACAAAAAAAATAATTCTCATTTTCAACATACCATCTGCATTTAAACTATTTTTGGGGTATAACTGACATCATGGCTGATGTCTGTATCAATGGTAACAAATCACATATATATAAACAAGAGTAATTGATAAAATATATTGTCCTGTGTTTGTCCCAGGGGGCATTAATTGTTAAACAAATTAGATGGAGACTATTATTCAAGTAATCAAAATCTGGGGTAACTTAAATTTTGTTAAAGCTGCAGAGAAATATCTTAACTTCAAAGAATTCATTACTGAATATAAAGTCATTCTTATTATTAACATTTCCTTAAATTCCATTTAATTAATAATTGAGTCAGTGCAATTTGTTACATTGTGCTTTATCTGTTGAGAAGAAGTAGTGCCCATCAATAAGGAGACACAGAATGCAGGAAATAAAGCGCTGAATTTCAAAAGGGGGGGGGCATGCCCACGTTTCCCCCTAGCTGGCCTTCTTTTTGTTTCAGTAGGTTCAACAAAAACTGACAAAAATTGACAACCATGCAATTGGATTGGGTATAAAAGACTGACCAGACCGGACCAATTATGGACCAACATAAATCTCCGTGCCAACCCGGTTTAAAAGACTGGCTGATCTGGAAGGTATTTAGACTATGAGGGGAAAATGTAACCCTCCCCCAAGGGGGAATCTTGTAGACGATTTTATGAAAGTGTATCATCTTACAAACATTTTAAGACATGTTTACGCCTTTGCCGTTGGGGCGTTTGGAAACTACATGTACAGCATTTTAAAGTTTGTTACTATATAAATATTGCATGGCATGTACGGTCACACTGTAAGCCATGCAATATTTATTTTATGAGACCGAACACAGTTACGTTTATATACATATATAAAGACGTTTCACCATTACACAACTTTCAAGTGTAATCAATTTATTCTGTAATTATTGTTTGTTTACATTAGCTGTCATTTTGCTGCAAATGTCGTTTAGAAATAATGCAAACATCAGAAGTTACCAGACTTACAGAACACATGTTAATAAGCGCTTACCACCTCAGACCTGGGAAACCAAAAAATGCCTTTTTTAGACGCGCGTGCAATGTGACAGTATCATGTCAACTGGTCAAAACCGTAGTCAGTTTGTGGCAGTACGAAAATGCCCATGATGGGTATATATGAGATTTAACATGGACAGGTCACGTGAGGTATAATAACAAATAATGTTCAACTTTTGTACATAGCTATCACTTGTATAATACTACCATTTTATAACAAAACTAAAACTCCACGAGTCGGATGTGTCGTCTGACGAATTATTTACTGTCGACATTATGGCTGTTAGATTGGCATTTTATTCATTTATTGACAACGGTATTCCATTTAACTTACAAGACTAAGTTAGTGTAGGTGGCATTTGAATTGAAGGTAAAGGCGTTTAAAGCCAACAAAAATTAACAACGAAAATTAACAAAAGGCCATAACTCTAAAAATATGGAAGCAAGTAGTGTTGGGAATCGACAGAAAATATACTATCGATAATCGGTTTATGAAACCGATCAATGATCGATTATAAATCGATTTAATCATTATTTAATTATCTTTGGTCATCATATTAATGCATACAGATACAGTACATGCACCAGATTTTAGCACCAATGTTGACTTACAATATATTGTTCGTACATTTATTTGTATAAATTACATTTTTTATTCAGAACGCAACTATCTTTTAGTGTTTACAAGTTATTATTACAGAACATGACACCACAGACTCTATTTTTTACCTTACATTTGTGTTAAATAAACACCAAAAATAATAATATCAATTTCTTTTTAATAATCAGTCAGTAACAAATACAAAAAGCAGTTGAATATTCTATATGTTTTACTTTAGCAGTTAGATTACAAAGAAATTTTGTAATAAGGTACTGTAGTGACTTACTGACTTGATAAGAATATGACTAGATTCCTTAACATAGTAACACTTTAACATTTCAACATTAACAAGCATTAACCAAAAAAAGAAAAATAGTCTGTAGCGGTTACGTCCCTTTTTTCTACAATCAATTGTTCAAATTTCACTATTGATCAGACTTCCCGAAAGTTGAAAAAAAAGTGGCAGACATTCGGTCTGACAAGACATAAAAATCTGTCAGACCGAAAGGAAATCTGTCAGACCGAAACAAAAGGAACAAAAAACGAAGTAATAACATTGCTTTATTCATCAATAGCAGCTTATTTCTTTATAAAGGCTTTATAGTATGTCTCTTATGAAAATCATCACTCTGTCAAAATTCAAAAGTTCTTCTTGATATTCAAAACACTCCTCATCAATATAGGGGTTTAAGTCCTGTTTGTCACAGAGAGTGTTAAATCTCCATTTTAAGAGCCTGATGTAAGGAATTTTTCAGTGTTGGACAGGGTGACAACCTCCTGTGATGCCAATGGTTCTGGTGTAGTTTGTTCGATTATATGCAGGCACATCTAGACTCTGCCTAAACGAACAAAATTTATCATGGACAGTGGATGTACAAATAAACTTTTATCAATAAAATAAAAAAAACTCACAAATAAAATGCCTTTTACAACATGCCAAATATTATATTACAGTGGAGAATTTAGATTACACTTTTATACCTTATTATGGATTAAGTTTTTGTTGTACAGGATATTTTTTTTTTTTAATTTATAAAGGTAGAACTATATTTTAAGATAGAAGTAATAATTGCCTACCAGCAAAGTGTCCATAACTTTCTGTTTCTGGAGGTTTGAGTTTCACCATCATCATCGCAGGTTATTACTTGCATTTCTTTGTCAATAATGAGTCATTTCCTATTTCTTTGCCATTTCGCAAAATAATTCTTTTATGACATTTCGTTTCATATTCATTTTCCTTTCGGAGCATTCATCGATTGATTATTTTCTCTTTATTTAACTAACATTCGTATAATGTTAGAGAAGCCATGTTTGATGCGCAAATGACTGACATTATGTAACATGCGCACCGATTGGTTATTCTACGGGCACTGTGCTGAAAGCGACCAATGAAAACTTGTGTAACATTTTTCTAAGGCCCTCATGCTAAAACCCGGTTACCGGGATTTTATGCTAAAACCCGGTCACCGGGAATAAAAAATAGCCGGACAGTCGGACCGATTTTTGTTCAGAAATCGTCGGACCGGATCAAAATTTGCCGGTCATGTCCGTCGGACCGACGACTTTCGGGAAGTCTGATTGATTGTCGCCGAAGTAGGCCTTTCCGATCAATTGTTGATTATAATAGATCATCCGCACAACACTTGTGCACTGCACTTGCCCTCTGAATGAGATCTATCTACCTATTAAGTTTTAGGTTGATACCTCTTTTAGTTTACGATAAATGCCCCTGACAAAATTTAAGCTTGAAAATTAACAAAGGGCAATAACTCTAAACATATAGATGCAAGAGTTACAGATCTTGTGCACTGCACTTGCACTCAATGCAGTGGTCCAAATTAGCACAAGCCCGCAAGCCCTGCACTAGTTAAATGTCTTTCAGCCTTGCTCAAATTCTGAATTTTATATAGCAGGGCTTGTTCAGAAATTTGATGCCTGAAGCAATAGTATAATAATTTGGGCTTCTTGATCCAAAAGTCTAATTTCGATGACTGTCAATGAGATCTATCTTGCTATTGATACCTCTTATATTCTTCAAGATATGCCCCAGACAAAACTTGAAGCACGAAAATCAAATAAGTGCAATTTCTCTAAAACTAAGAAAGCAAGAGTTAATGTTATAGTGCACTGCACCTGCCCTCAATGAGATCTATCTACATATGAAATTTCAAGTTGATACCACTAATAGTTTACGAGATATGCCCCGGGCAAGTGAAAACAAGATGCTGACGCCAACAAAGGGCAATAACTCTAAATATATATAAGCAAGAGTTACGGTTCTTGTGCACTACACTTGCCCTCAATGAAATCTATCTAGCTATAAAGTTTCAAGTTGTCAAGATATGCCCCTGACAAAACTTTTAAGCATGAAAAATAACAAAGGGCAATTAATTTAAAACTAAGAAACTCAAAGCAAGAGTTACTGTTATTGCACAATGCACTTGAGATATATCTACATATGATGTTTCAAGTTGATAACTCTTATATACTCTTAAAATCACTGATAAGAAGTTATAGATATATACTAAGTATGTTAATTCCAGATCACAAATTTTAATTTTGGTTTTATCTTTGTGTTTGTAATTTTTGAGCTTGTACAAGCTAGATTCAAAATAGTGAATACTTTGAAATAATTATATTAATAGCATATATAATAATAAATTATTTCAATGCATATTTATTTTTTGGATGAGCTTGTAACTAATTGTATGTTTGATTTTTATGTTCATGCATTTCTTTTTTCAAATATTTAATTTAATAAATCAATAAGAAATATGGAAAATATTTTTATTAAGGCCAAATAAAAAATAGGTGCGTTTCAGGTAACGCTGCCATAAAAAATAGGGTAGGTAGGTCGGAATATTTTTTTATTTTTTTTTTAAATATTTTTTGATATATATCAATTTCAGTAACTGTTGACTCAGACTGTACCAAAAATAAAAGTCATTAATTTTCAGGTTTATCAGCAGTTTTTAAACATGTTCCATGCTTCAAAGGAAATGTGTTCCATGCTTCAAAGGAAACGATCTTTATTTGTCTGGTTAACTACTTTGACAATGATGGTTGGATTTCAACTAAGTAATGGTACACCACTCTTTTATTATTGAAGACTTTCCAGGAACGGTTTTACTTTTCTTTATCCACCCATTTGCTTTCAATCACCCGCTCACCTGCCTGTTACATAATTATATTGAGAGTGGGACAGCAAATTTACCATATAAGCCATCAGCCAAGGAAACCTCAATGCTGTCAAGAGGACCTGGGGGTTCAGGTTTGATTGCCAAAATTGCACACTTAAGTCTGACATATCAATCCAAAAGTCAGCATCTGACACATTAGTATCTGACAAGAAAATTAAGTTCAAGAATTGAAATATACCTGTCACACAAGCACAACCTACCCATAATTCACGTTAGAGTTTGGACACTCTAAAAATTTGGAAACCCATTATTAATTTCAAAAATAATTTATTTTGCGTAGTGACTACCTAATTTTCGGACACCCAAAGGACATCAATTATGACTTTTACAGTTACTTAGTCCCACAGACAAAGATTATTGATCTTTATCCTTAGAATGTATTTGCCTGGCTAGATTACCTAACCATATACATCACTGTGACAAGTTAATTAGTTACAACCCATCCTAAACGAGTTATTGCCTGTTAAAAAGGAAGTGTGATATATATAATAGAGGATTAAAGAAACAACAAGGGCAATCAAGAGATTAAGAAAACACAGGCATGACATGTTTGAAAAACGATCCGCCAATAAACTTTGAAACTTGTACCACACTTTTAATATAGACTTTATGAAGCAACAATCGTACAGTAATACTCATTGAAACACCAATAAAACAATAAAACAACAACAAATTCAATGATACAGGTAACTATTTAATGTAATGAATTAAAGTTAGAAATGCAATACTTAAGTTACAATCGAAAACACCACCCAGACACATTAATCCTGCATAACAATATCCATGCTCTCCACGAAATCCTCGTGAGTATAACTGTGAGTTATGTGACATCACATAGTCACGAGTGTGACTGTTTGATCTGAAGCCAATAGAAGGTGTTTATTCATTCCAATGCATGTATAAAATGGTGTTGAATGGGATTTTAATTAACTTGATGAAGGAGTTACACTTAAAGGCGTTATAACCATCGATAACTACGGATAAATTAATAAGTGGTAAAATGCAGACATGAAGAAAAAAGGCAGGTTTAACATACATGGAGATAAAATGTAAAATTGGTTATTTTCAATGAATTCGGACAGCGAAAAAAATTATTATTTTTAAGGTGTCCGAACTCTAAGGTGAATACGGTAAATACAATCAGAAATCCAACTCTAATATTGTCAACTTTTCGTATACATTTCGTAACAAATGCTTTTCGTACCCAAATCACATTTTTTCAGGGAAAAATAGGTTAGGGTCGGCGGGAAAAAATAGGGTCGGTAGGGTAACCTGAAACGGACCTATTTTTTTATTTGGCCTTAGGTTAATATTAACTACAACGACCTGGGATATCTTTGAATAAGTCGGGTCTTCTATTGATAACTGTCCATAATGCTAATTGGATATAGCCCGGACTGTTGAGGTTGGGACCTTATAGCTTGTACCTGCCGGGATCAATTTTTGAGAAAAGCCGCCACTTCTGAGGTAGGGACTCTATAGCTTGTTACTGCCGGGACCGATGATTGAGAAAAGCCGCCACTTCTGAGGTCGGGACTCTATAGCTTGTTACTGCCAAGACTGATGATTGAGAAAAGCCGGACCACTATGGCCGGGACCTTAGCTGATAACTGCCGGGATCGTTTATTGACTTCATTGTAGAGATTGAGACAAGACACAACTTGCTTATACAGCTTCTTAATTGCATTTGCATATTATAATATAAACAATGTCTCACTCTTGCGCACAGTGGTCAGAAATTGGCTCATGGTGAGCATTATTTGATAAGCATACAAAGAGCTGAATTTTCTACCTTCTGTACCCTGTGCGTAGGAGTGCAAAGGGGTCACTCCTACCAACTTTCTAGCATAAAATAACTTAGTCTAAAATAATAGACGTGTTATACGAGATTCTTCCAATCCCTAAGGCCACACCAAATTAATGTTTAGTTCCTCGGATTTTTGCCAAAAAAAATTGGAGCGAGCGAGCGAAAAAAAAAAAAATTGTCAGTTTTCATAAAAACCGAAGCAAGCAAAGAGCGAAAAATATATATTTTTCCTTATATTCAAGGTAAATAAGAAAGATTGTTCAAAATAGTTGTTCAAAACTGTTGTTTTATCAGAATTTGATCAAAAATGAGCTTGATACATCAATTTGGACCAAACAATGACTCATGTTCCAGTTAAGATGACCTGTCATCTTCAGCATCGTCGTAACAAGGTAAAAATTTGGTCCCTTGTATTATGACTTGAATAAAATAGTACTAGGTTGATCATTCCGATTTCCATTCAAAATGAGTCACTAATTACGCAATATAATCGCTACCAGTCTCAGATACACATGCTTTATTGCATAATGATTGCTTTAAATAATGATCCTTTAGTGAATGAGACGATCAACAATGACTTCAAGCATGCTCAAAACATATTTATTGTCAAAATTAAGATTTAATTTCCAAACTTCAAGCCACATTGTTTATACCGGAAGCCGCCATTTTGATTGAATTTATTGAAACTAAAGCTAAATCAATCGAGATACAGTATGAAAACACTACGCATCGGTAACTTCCCTTTAAAAAACATGAAAACTAGCGTAGAAAAATTAAACTTGATTATTTTTAGCCTTTTAATAAATTATTACCTGAAAAAAAAATGTTTGGCGATCAAAATGGAGATGCGGGCGCACAAAAAAAATGAAAATATTTTTTTTACATTTTCAAAATAATAGGAGCGTAAATCCGAGGAACGAAATATCAATTTGGTGTGGCCTAATGTCTAAACGGGAATGTGCAAAAAACGGGGGTGTTTTAAAAAATATTGAAATTGTTTTAAGTGAAGTATTTTATGGTTGAAATTGATCATAAAGAGTTATATTAATATTTTACCATGTAAGTGAAATGTTATTTTGCACTAAACAAGCATTTAATGCATTAAAACAAGTTGTTTACCTTTCAAATATAACGAAAGTTGACTGACACAGACAACAATTATGCGAAGGGGAACAACTCGATGCGATCGTAATTACTCGGCCTCCTCCGACAAAGCTTCGAGATAGGCCTCTTTATACAATCGTAACAACTCGGCCATGGCCGATATGTTCCGAGCTATTTAAAACTGTGCTCTGAAGCCTTGCAGGTGCCCTTCATGTATATATCGTTATGTTTTGACAGAATGAAATGAAGAAAAGCCGTCAAACTCATAATTGGAAGTTGGATATTTATTTTTTTGTGTACCAAACTAATATAAAATAACATTATCTGGTAATATTTCTTGTTTTTATGATATTTTATAGACGCTATAAATTACGCTTTGGCCTGGAATCCTGAAGGATTTGCCATATCAAAAATCTAAAAAAAATCCGTCAACGTACAATTATTTGGACTAAAAATAACTATGAATAACTGCAATTTAACAATGTCAGAAAATCTCGAAATGCCTAAATAAATTTTATCCATTGACTAATATCAGATCTATAGCACTAATAACTGTTTAAATAAAGAATAGTATCAAAACTGTGATCATTTACAGGTTAATTTAAAGTTAAAACATTAGCCTTAAAATTTTGTTTACAATAATCTTTATAGTAGATAAATGAGTAATCACCGTGGGAAACATTCCAACGGTCACGTGACTTCCATTGATCAAGTTTGTGTGTGTAAGTAGTATATATCGTAATCTCATAATAGTGCACACTTCCAGTCATAATAATACTACTAGTGGTGCGTGTCTAATGAATAATCAAAGTGAATTTAACGGCAGACTTACCTTTCGATAGGTCGTCTGTTTATCCCTATAGACGAATTTCATGTTACGTAATCATTTTGCCGGCGGCCATCTTGGAGGCCCATGCGCAGTACGGAATATCCGGTGATTAACACATCCGAACAGCTGATCGATGTAAACAAATCGTTAGTCAATAAAAATGGTACTTAAATGTTCGATTTATGGCTGTAATCACAGAAAAGATCGTGAAAAAAACCTGCAGTATTATAGATTACCTGCAGTAATTACAAATCAAGGCGCTGAATGGGAAAAACTTACTGCAGACCGAAGAAGAGAATGGCTAGCAAGAATTAACCAAGACTTCAGCACGAAAAATTTGACCAATGTTAGAATATGTTCAACTCACTTCATAAGCGGTATGTGATGAAATAGAAAAGCTGCTACATTATATTTAACATTATAATGACTTGACTGTATGACACTTACTACTGTGCTTGAGGTAGCTTGATGAACTTCAGTAATGAGTTGCAAATGTACATGCATTATATATATATAAGCTGAATTTTTTATATTATAAATTTCCATGACGTGTACTGTTGTACCCTCTTTAAGTATTATTGGCAGGTAATAAGCATTGTTCCCTAAAGGATTATTGCAAATGGCCTGAGAGGTATACACAAGGGAGAGACAGATGTGTGATACAAGGAGTCTGGGTGCGATACCCCAGATATTTCCAATAGACCCATTCCTTCTTTAACATGAGTGGTCTCTATTGCCGATACATCCGAGCATATTGTGTGTCGAACCAATTCATCGCTAGTCGAAAAGTACCATAACCCTAACCCCAGTGCCCCAGGCAGGTTTCTTTTTGTCCCTAATGTCTGCTACATTACATGTCTTAGTGATGACATTTCAGTTGTCAATTTTATAACTTGTGTCACATGTTTATGTTGTACTATTACAAACTGATGAAATAAAATTATAATTTATTCTAGTAATTATTCTTATTTCCTGTTTGATTGCAATCAGTTTTATGCAGCCAGTATCTGTACACAATCTACCTAGGTCATTATTAAAATAGTTGTTCGCTATATAATATACAAACACCAAAAACAAGGGAAAACATTCAGCATGACTAATGATTTTGTTCAATACATTTGGCTAAGATAACTGAACATAAGAATCAATTCATTAAATTAATTAATTTTCATTTTTGGAATAATTACAATAATATCAAACTTAAAATTTTTAATAATGACCTGGGTAGTTAATGTATATGTACCACCAAGACAAACAGAGTTTTTTGATACTATTTATTGCAGTGAATAATTTATGAACCATTAATATTGCATCTAAAACATATATCCAGCTTGGTATAATTGATTAATTCACTTATAGATTGATAGCAATAAATATATTATTGAAAATGAACACCAAACATAGTTACAACAGCATTCAGCAAATAAGTCATTACACGTGAACATAATGTACAACACAATAAAACAGTCCTAAGTATTATGTTGGATATATTACAGTACAGGGTTAAAAATCAGACAACAATTCATTTCTTTCTGAGTCTTTTGAATGCAGGTAACTTTCTACAGTCTGGGCAGTACCACTTTCCTCTTGGGGAATTTTCCAACTTAAGACAAGTAAAGTGGAACCAAACAATTGAACAATCGTTATTGTCACATGCTATCATTTTACCAGATTCAACCTGGTCGCAATAACAATATCTTTCCTCAGAGTCTGATAGTAAGACAGGTTTCATTTGGGTATCAGAACACTGAACATTTTCTATTGCTTTTAATACCGGTTGCTTGACATTATCAGTAGTATTCAATACCGGCTGTCTGGCTGGCACTGGCAAGCTTGTGAATACTTTACCAACTAATTCTGGCAAAACCGCACACTCAAAGAAACCTTTTGACTTGCTGCATATGTCTTCCCAAACAATTGGATTGAATTTCACTTCTTTAATAAATAAATCACATAATGTCCAAACAACAAAGAAGCACATTTCCTGTTTATATACACCTAATTGAGTTTGTATCTGGTAATAGTACTTGTGATTTTCACTTAAATGGAGTTGATCATTTTTTAAAACTAAGAAATCACATGTGTTCTCATCAATTTTATCATTTCTAGCATTAAAGGGGCATTTAATTTCAATACATGCATTGCCACAACAGTCACAGGCAGTTATACCATCAGGTGAAGCACCAATGCAGGGTAGATCTTCTGAAATAATAAATCCACTTTCTCTCACTAGCAGGTTTTCATGCTTTGGGCTGGTATACTCCACAAACTGCTTTAGAGCCACTCTTTCATTCACTGTTCCCCACTTCATGGCTTCAGTCTGGAAACACTGGGTCTCTGGATAGCATATTTTCTTTACAAGAGATTTCGATGGCTTGTCAGGGTCTGTAAAAACCACACTTCGCATGTTTGATGCTGTGATTCTACCAGCTCGGAACTGGTTCCATAGCTTTGATTTTGACTGCAGCCGAGTTTCAACCTCAACATTTTCGGATTGTTCTTTGCTGCATGAAACCCTTATGTTTTTACATTTAGATTGTACTGTGCACAATGGCTCACCAATCATATCCGGATCTTTCAGTTCACTAAGTATTAAAGGAAAGTCTCGTTTCTCACATGTTGGAACATAATCTGCAGCATACGGCTCTATGACTGATAGTACGGCTGGTTTAGATTTTAACACTGACAGTTTTTGACAGAATGACATGAAATCTGCCTCTGATGCTCTAGGTGTTTTAACTTTTCTTACTGAAGGGGTGTTTGTTACTGGGATTTCTCCATTATTCATGCACTGCAAATTATCATCAAAATGTTTTTTGGCAGTTTTTGCTGAGGTAAAGTTTATGTTGCTTACAGTTTTATACCTTATGGTCTTCACTGATGCTGGTATAATCTTCCAATATGCTGCGGACTGGGTACACGTTTGCGAATCTCTTATTTGCACAGCTGCAGATATTGAAAACAGAAGAGCTGCTATGTGGGTGCATGCTTCTCCAAGACCAGCCATACAATTACAGTGGGCCCCCTCCACAACACCATCTGGTTTCACTATGACCCAGGGTCTAAGTGGCTTCTCTCTAAGTCGTTGTGAATGTAATACCTGAAAAGAAATCCATGATAATATTATATTAATAAGTAATGACAGGTGCCCAGCTAGCTCGGTAGAGCAAGGAACAGGTTATACCGGGGATCATGGGTTCGAGCCCACATGAGATAAACTCTCTTCTCTAATTTTACTGGTTATAGCAGTCAGAGGCGGCTGGGTGAGAATATGATCCTACCGAGAAATAAAGCTGGTAGGAGTGTAGTGACTATCGATACTGACTCAAGACAGGCGGCCCGCAAGCTCAGTGGGTAGACAGATCAATGTTGTAACACATTGGTAATACCGTGGGTCATGGGTTTGCATCCCATGTCGGGTGCACTGTTTCCTGGACCCCTAGTTTACTACATTGCCAACTTACCTATTATTACACATAAAAATTTGAGTGAAATAAAACAATTTATTCAAAATTTTACACTGTTTTACAGACATTATTATAGTTAATGCTGAGTTATATACCTTTGCAGTGACTATGACATGGTTGTTTGTCTTGTAACTTGATCTCTCTTGCACCCATCCACTGCAGAGTTGGTTTACAGCATCAAGTGATTTCCAAGCTTTCAAATCTTCTTTCGTGTATGGACTAGGGGTAAAGAGTAAATAGTGAACGATGTCTATATGCGTAACTGAGGGTAGGCACGCCACATCTTTTGACCAAACCAAATCAGTTGCGTAAGGGTCTACCCCACCCACTATGGTTATCTTCTGCTCGTAGCGCTTTTTGGCAACACTATCCAGGCTGAATTCGTCACGTGACACTTTCTCCACAAGATTACCTCCATTAGGGGAGAGTGTTCAAGTAGCACAACCAATTCGCCTTATTCTTATTCCAGAGCCCATAATGCTTTGCGACAAAGATGACTTCCGGTTTATTTCCGCATCCTAGTTATCGATACGAGTGAAAGGAAGAGCATAATATATTGGCAAATAGATTGATAGGTGAGTAAAACATGTTAGGAACATCAGGTTATACATTTTTCTATAAATTTCTACCGTTTTTTGTAAATGTCAATAAAGTTTTTGACGTTTATACCCAACTTTAGTACACATTTAAGTGGGTGGGGTAAAATAACAAATATAATGGTAAAGACATAGTAGATCTCAAAGACTTCAAATACATATTGATTGTTATGAAGTATGCATTAAAGTGTGGTTTATTGAGTTTGTTATTAAATTAAATGAATGATATTTTTTACAATTAGTGTGAAATTGTTAAAATATGCAACTTTAAAGCAGTCAAGTAAATGAAGTAGCGAACGGGCCTTGCGCAGAGGATCCTCGCGGCCACAATTTTTAAATTATCTTCGTTATAAATTCAAATTTCTACGAAAATATCATTGCCTACTATTAAACACACATTTATTTATGTCATTATGCCGAAAAAACATGTTCAGATACCATAATGCACTTACATGCATTGATTGTATCCATTTATCTGTAAATCTAGGACAAATCTGACAGGTTGTGTACATGTAGAAAAAAGGGTAAAGGAATTCAAATGTTTTGGTCGTTAATAGGTTCGGTTAAATAACACTATTTTAAATGCAACCATTTCAATGCGCTGAACGCTAACGTGTTCATACATGCCATATTTTCTGGAGACCATTCAGGGGGATTTGTTCAAAAGTCTGAAAATTCAGGGCGATATTGGTAGTATTCAGGGAGATTTTTTAGCAGATCTAATTCAGTATTTTAAGACGCAAGTACGAAAAAAAACAAATTGCCATAATTTTGAAAGGCTCCTGATGTCACGTAACAGAGTTACTATAGAATGTGACGTAATACGTTATATTTAAGATATAATTAAGATTTAATTAAATGAATATGTGTCTACATACTGTATGTTTAGTAATGTAGGGCATATTTGATTGTCATTTGAATATGAAGATGGTTGACAGCCGACCTGGTACAAATGTACAAAATGGTCATGTTAATTACAAAAACGTGTATTCCTGTGGTTGTAAAGCTGTCATATGTAGACAACAAATCAGTATAAAAGAGATGATTTGGGATGAGAAAACGGAGAGTTTGTTAGGCACGGAAGGAGACCGGCCTTGGGTCCTTAATGGACGGCAGTTAGGATGCGGGATTACCTTAAATGCCATGCTGTATTATATACTGATTATTATACTTAGAAAGAACGTGGAACAATAAAGACTTAGAACACTTGAACAGTTGTTGGTTGGTTACTGAACGAACTATCACGAAAGTCAAGTGAGCGTTGGCGTTACGTGACACGTAAAAGTTTGGCGCCTGCTGACCGAAGATATTCAAGAACAGGGTTGACGTGGAACACAACGGCGAAGTACTGAAAACTATTGGATCACATTTGAAACGTAAAAGAAAAAGGTACATGATGACAACTGCGGTTCGAGTGACTATGGACATTGCAGCGCGACCAGGCCACGGGACAAAAGTTAGTGACATTTTATTACTTTGTATTTCTTGCCTAGATATGACATGTGTTGCTATAATTTTGGGATATTTAACGGGGCAAAATTTTAAAGTTTTGGATAATAAATGCAATCAGAGCAAAGCTGTTTTTTTGAAAGAACCCCTAAGTAATCTAATTTCTGACTTAACAACGTTCTACATTATTAAGTACAATAAAACCATTTGATTTAAATAAGAATAAACTAAAGAATGAGTATTTAAGGTAACAAAGATAAAAATATTGAGAAATTCGATAAAAAAAGTAAAACAGGTGTGAAAAAAACGTTGTTAAATGCAAACGAAGAATCATTTAAGTACATTATTGAATAACTAGATGAAAAAGAAAACTAAGTCATTTAAGGACATTAATTGAATAATTAACATGGAAAGAAATGTAATTAAAAGAATTTGAGTAAACTTATTTAGCAGGTCTAACATTAATGAAAGTTGCATAAATACAAAAAAAATAATGACTTATACTCAGGGTTTAGTGCAAACACTGAAGATAATACAAAATGAAATATTTTTTATGTCGAAGAAGGAGACAAATGGCAGGTTTCATTACTTCAGTTGTCATGTAACTGTAAATAATTGTAGTATTTTGTCAATATATCATTTTATATAATTTTGAGTAAATTGGTGATGGTTTTAAAGTTGTAAAAATCATATAAATAAATCATTGTTTGGATCATAGTAAGGTCTGAGAGAGAAAGCGTGCAAAACGAAAAGTAATTTCTTAGATGTCATTATATAAGTGTATCGCCTGAATACGGCAAGTAATTTTCAATTTCGAAATCACTAATAAAATTGTTTGTTAGGTAGTAAGTAATCTAATTAAATTATTTAAGTAACTCACAGATTAGTTTGGTAAAACTAATGAATCAATTATAAAGTTGTAAGTTATCCGATGATAAGCATGATGGTAACATGTTAAGCTAGAGTTTAGCTTTCTTATAACTGTGAAGATGTACAAAGTTGTACAAAGATAAACAAAGATAGTGGTCAAGAAAGACCAGGTTTCTTAAAAGTGATTGGAGATGATACGTTCAAGATATTGAATTTCAACAAAATTGTTGGACTCCTGTGAAGTCACATTAGGGTGTGAGTTATTTAATAAATTAATTGAATCACTTATGTATTAGTTTTCTTAAAATAATGGACTACTTATGAGCTAACATATAAGCTTTGTAAAATATTGCATAAAAAGGTTCTTAATAAAATAAAATGCTGTTCATAAAAACAAATCGTTTCACACAAAAAAAAACTTAGGTCAAACATTCATTAAATCAAACATACGAATACTTACGCACAGATACAGTAATTAATTATAAATGGGGCCACTTTCAAAATATAAGCCTGCTTGAAAATATCAACACAAAATTTCATGGTAATAGCAACACCTATGTCAATGAAAGGTAAAAGTACAGGTAATATGTCACGTGATACGAACAGTCAATATCAACATTATTCTTCAGCGGATATCGAGATAATATACCTAGTGGCGATATTGTGTTAAGTGGTCATCGGTGTTTCATAAAGGATCGAACTATATTCTGGTATTGCGTATGTGATGTGCTAACCAATTGGTTACACTTCGGAATATCCAGAGGAGCTAAGCACACATTCTCGTATGACCTGTGCTCGGCTTGACGTCACATGATCAAGTCTTTAGGACCGTGATGATTTCTGTGTGATGGACAACACCAACTTGAGATCGTTAGCATCTTCAATAACATGAACACTTGCACACATCTATCTAAGTACACTTCAAGAATTAGCAGTGGTATAATGGCAGAACATTTCGAGTCGGTGGGGACATTCTACAATCAAACAACCCCTTGGCTATAAACTCTACATCTACAACAACACGGCAGCAGCAACAACAACAACGATGATTCCCTGTCCTCAGAATGATAACATGAAAAGCAGCGCTACATAAAACATTGACTAAATACCAAATTTGACAACAGTACTGTCAGTGTTAATTACTTGTACTCAATCTGCAGTGTTATTTTCTAATTGTTAACTATTTTTATTAATTACCTGAGGGCTAATTACCAATTAGTCTATATTATGTCAGACATTTTGACAAATAACGTGTCAATTTACTTTCTATTGCTTACGAAAAGAAAATCTTGCATTAAAAAGGGACGGTATCTTTACAATTTGATATCATTGTTTGGGATTTAGGCACAGATTTTCTTTTGCGTATTTTTTTGTCGGAAATACAACTTGATCATCATTGTTTGGGATTTAGGCACAAATTTTCTTTTGCGTATTTTTTGTCGGAAATACAACTTGATCATCATTGTTTGAGATTTAGGCACAGATTTTCTTTTGCGTATCTTTTTTTGTCGGAATTACTTTTTTTTAATTTACCTGTTTGGGGTTGAGAAACATATTTTCTTACGATTTTATTTATCTATTCAATTATAACCATTATTGGACACAAAGATTTTCTTAAAAATCTTGATAAAAAATGGACGAATGTCACGTAACAGAGTTACTATAGAATGTGACGTAATACGTTATATTTAAGATATAATTAAGATTTAATTAAATGAATATGTGTCTACATACTGTATGTTTAGTAATGTAGGGCATATTTGATTGTCATTTGAATATGAAGATGGTTGACAGCCGACCTGGTACAAATGTACAAAATGGTCATGTTAATTACAAAAACGTGTATTCCTGTGGTTGTAAAGCTGTCATATGTAGACAACAAATCAGTATAAAAGAGATGATTTGGGATGAGAAAACGGAGAGTTTGTTAGGCACGGAAGGAGACCGGCCTTGGGTCCTTAATGGACGGCAGTTAGGATGCGGGATTACCTTAAATGCCATGCTGTATTATATACTGATTATTATACTTAGAAAGAACGTGGAACAATAAAGACTTAGAACACTTGAACAGTTGTTGGTTGGTTACTGAACGAACTATCAAGAAAGTTAATTGAACAGTAGCATTACGTGACACTGAGGGGATTATGTCCAGAATTTAAGGGGATTTTGGTCACATACCAGGGGATTTTCATCATCGCCATGTAGCATTACGGGCATGACACACATGCCAATTCACCTTGTTTACCCCTTTTTCCAGCACTTCATCTATATTTTTATGAGACACAACCATATTGCATAATAAATCACTCACTTGCAAAATAGAATACTTCACAGAAAAATATGTTTCAGAGACAATTTAATGGGCTTACCTTCCTCTAAAATTGGATACAAAATCTGCTGCCTATGATCATAAATGATGACTTTCAGACTAATAGAGAGAATGGAATGAATTATCAATATTTTCATTTCAATTCCCAAATAGTCAGATTTGTTTGCTTCTGATAAAAAGCAAATGCATAATTTATTGTTTAAGTTCATAAACATATCTTCTTTTGGCATTGATCAAAAAATAAAAACATCACCACCATAATAAATAAATAAAAGTCATTTCATCCGAATTGTCTACTTTCAGTTTCTCTTCTGGAAGTTCTGTTATTTTCCGATATTTGCGATGAAGGTCAATGTCATGTATGTAAACATATGTCAATGTCATGTATGTAAACATATTAGTGAGGCATAACAAAGAACAGCATTGTCTATTAGTTATTTTAATCCTTTTCTTTAATGAATAATTTACTGTCACATTTTAATTAGCAATCCTTTTGATGACAATGACCCATGTTATGAAGAACGCTTTAATTTGTTACATCCTCTCTGATTGGATAAAAATTATAGTTTTAACCAATGAAAATCGTCCTTTTATCTGACCAGTCTAATTGACATTTCTTAAGCAAATTCTGTCAGTTTCGATCAAAACAATACATGAAATGTGCCCTGCTGATTTATTAAGTGTCACCCAATAGGTGTTGTTAAAACACACCATCAGTTGATAATCCAATTAAGCTTCAAGACAGGAAGGGCATTATAACTGTAAACAGGCATATATAATTAAAACCTGTGATAAATTTGCGTAATTTTAAACACTTTAATTCCGGGGGATTTTCATCCCCCTCCGGGGGATGGGTCGAAATTCCGGGGGATTTTATCCCCCTCCGGGGGATATGGCATGTATGACGTGTTTGATGTATCGAGTTGGGAGAACATAGCTTATTCGCCTGGATGCATTACATGTTTTATGAAATATGTATTTGAATGTATCAATAAAGGTTATAAAGGGGGAAGTAGTCACAATTCAGTGAGTAAGCACATAGTTCACGTTCCACCGTGATACTGCGCATTTAGGGCTTCAACATTGTTTTCTACATACTACGTATCAAGTCAATACATATGTAAAAATTATTTAAAAATAACTTTTCTTTAATTTTAAGGTAGTTTTTTTAACGATATATGGATAAATTTGGCGGTGACTTGCCGGGAGTCTAGACAGTGATTTTGTGTGTCTATGTGTTTATTTCTACAAGCTAATGAAATATTTCAGACATACGCGCATTGTTTATAAATTTATGTACCGGTATGACTTATATAGGTACAAGATAATACATATAACTGTGCACATAAAACAACAACAACACAGTCATTCCTTGAATGATACATAGAGACAGTACAAAACATAAAACTGTATAGATATAATGACTTGACTACAAGAGAGGATTGTGCATTTCCGTCATTGACAACATCACCATTAGCAGCAGAACAGCAGAAGCAGCAGCATACGTTACTACTTTACTATGTCTAGTGTTATACAATATATTCAAACTTAATATAAGAAATGGATAACACGTTATGTGAAACATATCGGATTATCAATATGATTATGTCCAAATACGCAGTAAAAACTAATGACTTCAAAGAGAATACGCATGTTCGTTTTAACATGGTGAGTAGTTTTTGTCAATTTGTAATTAATTAATTTATGATACTACTACTTCTACTACCACTACTACTCCTAATAATAATAATGTACATATCTTTTTGTAATGATAACCTGCTGGTCTTTGAGCTGAATGGTGGGATAATGTAGCACATGGATTTTCCATATCCATGCAGTTGGCAGCAAAGCAGTCGCATCTCTGTTTTCCAACAATGCCGTAATATTATTTACTTGTTCGTTCTTAAGTTCAAAGTTAAACTTTAAACGAAATTGTACAATATTTTAACAGTATCAGCAATCGCAATGATAATAAAATAACATAAGTTGTCCACGAAAGGGCCCGGGATGATCAAAGCGGGAGCCGCGAACGGTTTCCATGGCAAATGGTGTAATGTTGTCAGTGTAATGTATTTAACAGACCCAAAACGGAATGGTTTAATATAGCTTTATTACATTCATACTCATACGCACATGATCTTGAATCCAATCGCGGGCTTATCATACAAACAGATTGGCCACTATAAATGGCCGAGTGGTAACGAGTGATTAAAGAAGCAGCCGCTAGATAATGAACACTGGAGAGTATCGCTTCACATGTATGCCAAAATTGTTTGATGCTGATACCTGCACCGATTGTTTTCATCTTGGTAATCACATTGAACATTATTTATTTTTTCATGTTCCTTGAAGATTTCTTAGAATCGGAATAATGCAAGAAATATATTGAATGGATAATATTTAAAAAATGCAGTGTGCTACGTGTTCGAAGATAATTTCTCCAAAGGCCAAAGGGTACAAAAGAACACTATTGGTGACGAAGAAACGATCTGGTGATGACATTGAAGATGTTTTTGATATTTTGACTCCATCCACATCCGAACCGCTTCGATCAGTTTTTCTGTGACATGATATATGTGATATGCATTTTTTTGTATGTACGTTCTAATTGAGAGTTATCTTATAACTATATAAAACATCTGTCAAGTTATTCTTATAGTTGGAGTATACTAGTATATGGACTCCTTAAAAAGAAAGAGTTCAGATAACATGCAAAGTTTTCTTGTACATCGTTATAATGTTGATGCTACTGCAGCTGGTGCTGCATGATGATGATGATGATGATGATGATGATGATGATGATGATGATTACAGCTAGGATGATGATAACATGATGATGATTATGACGGTGATGATGATGATTATGAGAATGATGATAGCTTTACTGTGAGACTAATATTTATTGTTTATCCTCTGAAATTAATGTAATTTTCTATTTGACATTATACAACAGACAAATTAGGTATCACCCTTATTTTGAACACAGGTTGTGTTGCTCTACTCAATACATAGAAAAGCGAGGATAACAGTGACTGCGCGTTTGAGGGTTATCTATCATTGACGGATGGGTACAAATTTATTCGATAAAAATCAACATGTATACAAAATGGTGGGCTGCAACGATCATTTCGTGACCCAGAGTATATTTATGTTAATATAACGACTCTAACGACAAATTTAATCCAGATAAGATCACTGTCAGGTACATTTGTAACAATTATATCATTATTATTCAACATTGATGCATAATATTACTATATATTCTTTCGCCCAGTGTTAAATGGTAGAGAGTTGTAGCGTTACAGGGATACACATGAAATGTCGAAATAATAAAAAAGTATCCCTGATCGCTCATTATTGTAGCTACAAGTAAATGAAGCTTAAAGCAAAATGTGATTAAGAAGGGCATTTAAATACTGACTGCTGTGCTGTATATTATTATAAACAAATAAACAGGTCTTAGAATAGCAGCTTATAAATAATGTACTAGTAAATTGTAGTTATTTAAATATCTGACTGATATTAAAGCTGCATTCTCACAGATTAAACATTTTGACAACTGTTTAATTTTTTGTCTTCGAACTAGCCAAATTTATGCAAACGTGCAAGAAAACCAGTGATATAAGACTGCTGACAAAACATAGGATCACAGATTTTCATATTTAAGTAAAACAATCGGTGAGAGTGCAGCTTTAACAGACTCTTTAGAGTCTTTTATATTTTTATTTTTTCTGGCGAACTTGGATGATGATAAAACTATTTTATTTAATTGAAGAGATGTCCATTCTGGATGTTTGGGTCCGCCAAGTTGATACTTAACAGGAGAAGGCAGTTGATACCATTGATCTGATAGCACCTGCTATATCAGTGGTTTTACAAGATATTTTTGTGCAAAACACGAGAGACTGGATTCGGTTCATGAACAGAGATAAAATAAATGAAGTGTGTGAATGAAAACTTTCTTTGACTGCAAGGACTAAAGAAATGCACACAAGTGACATAGATTTAAATGTTTGGTACAAAAAGTAGACGTTTAGAACTTAAAATTATGACACAGGATGTAAAACAACACTTCATAGCCAATAACAGTCGAACAAGAGATTTTTAAAAAAGAAGCAACTCTCGAACTCGTTCTTTTCTCTATCCCGGAGCGAGGGAATAATTAACAATACTGAACGGAGCCACCCCTGTAGAATATTTTTTCTATTTTCATTTTCTACTTTTAAACCCCAAACATTTACAGGGAGAAGGGCTTCGTGCAGTTTGTTTCTATGTTGTTTTAATAACCAGCCGTTGCATATTATCTATTTATTGTTCCTCCTGGGTGAGAATCCAATTTTTTATGTCAATAATGTTTATATCATTTTAAAATATAAATTAAAATTTTAACAGTGGCCTTAAAAAGGATTGTGTTCCATCTAATAATCAGTATAGTCTTTGTTTATGCCAACATTTAATTACCAACCGGAAACGGTTTTAATGTATCTTTTAAATTCCTCCTGGAGGAACAAACAATTCCTATTTTTTATTTCTTTTCAAGTTAAAAAAATCCTTGGCAAGCCCAACTCATATTGTAACACCACAGGATGAAATCTGATGCTGGGACTGGTTACATTCTCCATCCTGGTTTGCCTGGTCACACAGCGACATTAACTTTATTGTTAGTAAAATATTAATTTGTCATTTACCATCATGCCGTTCAATAAACCTGGGGCGGCCCCTGTGGTTGGTTTACACGAGGACTATTTGATTCACTGTACTACATATCGGCACCCTATAAATACCCAAATTCCATTAAGCCCCTGTGTGCCAGTCCCATGGGTAGCCCCAGGTTTAATAAGTCCTAACAAAAAACTACAACAACAATTTCATTTTAAAATTTTCGAACTAGCTTGTTAATATAATGCCAAGGATACGTTCTATCTAAACATATATATGAAACATTTATTCTCATAGATTCTTTTACTATTCAGACCTTTTCTTTATATAAATGTTGGCTGAGCCTAAAATGTTTTTATTTTTTTTATTTTTTGTATTCATAGAGTATAATTTTCTCTAGAAGAATTTCTATTTATGTATTCATTCTATTTGAATTGTTTGATTTTAAAATGTATGTGATAGAATATTAAGATATTATTTTAATATTGACCTTCTTACCGTAGATTTTTACTTATTGTGTAGAATTTAACATATATACATATAGTCCATAGCACCCACGCTACAATCAACGAAGCAGAAACATGTTTTAAAAACTGTAGAATTAATGTAAAACGTTGTGTGCTTGCCGAATAGGTATAACCCGATGGCGAGGGTAAATAAGCTCCCCGGGATTATCAGTTTAATATGTTTATCGACTTTAGTGTTAAAAAATTACCAGAAACTATCTTTATCAGATTTCTTTTATATTTCTTAATCTGGCAATTATTACCTTATGGATCAATAGTTGGAACAATATCATTACCATTTTATGCAAGAAGTAATAAACTGTGAGTTTTATCACACCCACGATAAATGCATTATGATGAAACATTCACAAAGGAAACACTAGAAGACTAATGAATGATATATATTGGTTATTTGGCATCATCAGTATTGCCCTATTAAGTAAAACTTGGAGCTGCTTTTATTATTGCCTGCCATTGACCTATGTACAATGTTGCAGGAGCTGATGTTGAGAATCCGTCAGCTTGAGACTCATGTGAAGGTGCTTCAGAAAGCCAGCAAAGAAGAGAACCCTGTAGCTCCACCTATGCCCCGCATGACTATGAAGAGGAAAAAGAAGTTTCGTCCCAGTGACTTCCACAAGTACGTATATCATCTTTAATCATAATGACGTTGTATACATAAACACTTCCAGTTTGTTTATAGAAAAGTTCGGGTTATTTAGCCTTATAACCATGTCATGTATGATTTTTAGCTCGACTATTCAAAGAATACGAGAGCTATACTACTCACCCAAGCGTCGGCGTCGGCGTCACCCCTTGGTTAAGGTTTTGCGTTCAAGCACACATAGGTTAATATCTCAGCAACTACTTGAGGTATTGCATTGAGACTTTATACAATGGTACTAAACCATCCAACCTACTTAATTAACCCAGTTAGATAACTTTAGTTTGCATTTAATGCCAATAATAGGCCTTTATTATTTGACTTAGAAATTCTGGTTAAGGTTTTGCGTGCAAGCACACATAGGTTAATATCTCAGCAACTACTTGAGGTGTTGCATTGAGACTTGATACAATGGTACTCAACCATCCAACCTACTTAATTAACCAAGTAAGATAACTCTTATTTGTATTTTATGCAAATAATTGCCCTTTATTATTTGACTTAGAAATTCTGGTTAAGGTTTTGCATGTAACCACATTTAAGTTAATGTCTCAGCAACTACAACATGTACTGGAGGTATTGCATTGAGACTTAATAAAATGGTACTCAACCATCCAACCTGCTATAAAATAATCAAGTAAGATAACTCTAGTTTGCATTTAATGCAAAATAATTGCCCTTTATTATTTGACTTAAAAATTCTGGTTAAGGTTTTGCATGTAACCACATTTAAGTTAATATCTCAGCAACTACTGGATGTATTGCATTGAGACTTTATAAAATGGTACTTAACCATCCACTCTACTTAAATAACAAAGTAAGATAACTCTAGTTTGCATTAAATTCAAATAATGGCCTCTTTTTTATTCGACATAGAAATTCTTGTTAAGGTTTTTTGCATGTTACCACTTTTAAGTCAAAAGTTACCTCAGCGAATACATCATGTATTGCATTGAAACTTTACACACAGGCTCCCCACTATTTGACCTTCTTATTTAATCAAGTTAGATAACTCTATCTTTGATATTATATAATTTTTGCCCCTTTATTATGCGACTTAGAAATTCTGGTTAAGGTCTTGCATGTTAGCACACATAGGATATTATCTCAGCAATTACTTGATGCATTGCATTGAGACTTTATACAATGGTATTCAACTGAATAACCAAGTTAGATAACTGTATTTTGCAAATAATGGGCCTTTATTATTACACTTAAAAATTCTGGTTAAAATTTTGCATGTAACCACATTTATGTTAATATCTCAGCACATCATGTATTGCATTGGAATCTAATCTAACAGTGATCCATGCATGTTTCGCCAAAACTTTTCAATCCTTACACTGAAAAGCGGTGGAATAGTCGAGCGCGCTGTGTGACAGCTCTTGTTATTTGTAAGAAAAGTTATGTTATTTATTGTTACGATTTCTTTCACAGGTACACCATGTAGCCCTGACGATCATGTACCTCGGCCATGACTACACAGGATATGCTGGCACAGAGGAAGTGGAACACACTAAGTGAACTGTTCGAGGCCCTTATAAAGTGTCAAGCTTATTGAGTCCAAGTATGCACATCTTTCAGTTACCCAGACAAAAGTTTGACTTTCTGAAGTTTGATAATGTATCAATATTTTACTGCTTGTTTTTGAGAGTACTCAATAACAATTGCCTTCAGCTTATATTCAAATGAAATTACCTAAGTAGTCTAACTAAGAATGTCAAAACAAAATATTAACAGATTAAGGATATAAACTTGCTGTTCAATCCAAGGGAGAAAACCACATATAAATAAAAACAACTGATACAAAATTTGTTTTTCTTCAGAAAGAATTTGACCAAATGCAACAATATATTAAGTAATTGACAGAGGTTAACAGAGTTTCAAAAGTGGCAATCAAAATACATTTCTTGTACATTCCAGGGTGTCTCTCTTGATGTACGCGGCAACTTGCTGTCGGGGGTCGGGGTGAAGGTGAGAGAAGGGATGACAGCGCATGAAAGACCTGGTAAGGAACTATGTATACTGTACAGTACAGTCTGTTTTCCATACATAAATACATGAACACAATGCCTCTAGAATTTTAGCCAGGTTATTAAGGGCAGGGAATTGCAGAAAATAAATAGGGTGCTTAGGGTGTTAAGAACACATTGTATCGGGCTATAAAAAACTTAATTATTATTTGATGTTTACTACTTCTGGTAAAAACATGAATGCTTAATCTTCTGCTGTGTTTTGTTTGTAACGAAGTATATATTCAAGACCATTAATGTTTTAGCTGAATACCAAATTATTGATACAGTTGTTGTACACTATTTTGCCTTTTTAGCTCACCTGTCACGTAGTGACAAGGTGAGCTTTTGTGATCACTCTTCGTCCGTCGTCCGTCCGTCCGTCCGTCCGTTCACAATTGCTTGTGAACACAATAGAGGTCACAATTTTGACCTAATCTTTATGAAACTTGGTCAGACTGATCATCTCTACAAAATCTAGGTCAAGTTCGATATAGGGTTATCTGGGGTCAAAAACTAGGTCACTAGGTCAATTAGTAGAAAAACCTTGTGAACACAATAGAGGTCACAATTTTAGCCTAATCTCAATGCAACTTGGTCAGAATGGTCATCTCTATAAAATCTAGGTCAAGTTCGATATTGGGTCATCCGCGGTCAATAATTAGGTCACTAGGTCAATTAGTAGAAAAACCTTGTGAACACAATAGAGGTCACAATTTTAGCCTAATCTCAATGCAACTTGGTCAGAATGATCATCTCTATAAAATGTAGGTCAAGTTCGATATTGGGTCATCCGCGGTCAACAACTAGGTCACTAGGTCAATTAGTACAAAAACCTTGTGAACACAATAGAGGTCACAATTTTAGCCTAATCTCAATGCAAGTTAGTCAGAATAATCATCTCTATAAAATCTAGGTCAAGTTCGATATTGGGTCATCCGCAGTCAATAACTAGGTCACTAGGTCAATTATTAGAAAAACCTTGTGAACACAACAGAGGTCACAATTTTGACCTAATCTTTATGAAACTTGGTCAGACTGATCATCTCTATGAAATCTAGGTCAAGTTCGATATTGGGTCATCTGGGGTCAAAAACTAGGTCAGTAGGTCAATTAGTAGAAATACCTTGTGAACACATTAGAGGTCACAATTTTAGCCTAATCTCAATGCAACTTGGTCAGAATGATCATCTCTATAAAATCTAGGTCAAGTTCGATATTGGGTCATCCGCGGTCAATAACTAGGTCACTAGGTCAATTAGTAGAAAACCCTTGTGAACACAATAGAGGTCACAATTTTAGCCTAATCTCAATGCAAATTGGTCAGAATGATCATCGCTGTAAAATGTAGGTCAAGTTTGATATTGGGTCATTCACGGTCAATAACTAGGTCACTAGGTCAATTAGTACAAAAACCTTGTGAACACAATAGAGGTCACAATTTTAGCCTAATCTCAATGCAACTTGGTCAGAATGATCATCTCTATAAAATGTAGGTCAAGTTCGATATTGGGTCATCCGCGGTCAACAACTAGGTCACTAGGTCAATTAGTACAAAAACCTTGTGAACACAATAGAGGTCACAATTTTAGGCTAATCTTAATGCAACTTGGTCAGAATGATCATCTCTATAAAATCTGGGTCAAGTTCGATATTGGGTCATCCGCAGTCAATAACTAGGTCACTAGGTCAATTATTAGAAAAACCTTGTGAACACAACAGAGGTCACAATTTTGACCTAATCTTTATGAAACTTGGTCAGAATGATCATCTCTATGAAATCTAGGTCAAGTTCGATATTGGGTCATCTGGGGTCAAAAACTAGGTCAGTAGGTCAATTAGTAGAAATACCTTGTGAACACATTAGAGGTCACAATTTTAGCCTAATCTCAATGCAACTTGGTCAGAATGATCATCTCTATAAAATCTAGGTCAGGTTCGATATTGGGTCATCCGCGGTCAATAACTAGGTCACTAGGTCAATTAGTACAAAAACCTTCTGAACACAATAGAGGTCACAATTTTAGCCTAATCTCAATGCAAATTGGTCAGAATGATCATCGCTGTAAAATATAGGTCAAGTTTGATATTGGGTCATTCACGGTCAATAACTAGGTCACTAGGTCAATTAGTACAAAAACCTTGTGAACACAATAGAGGTCACAATTTTAGCCTAATCTCAATGCAACTTGGTCAGAATGATCATCTCTATAAAATCTAGGTCAAGTTCGATATTGGGTCATCCGCGGTCAATAACTAGGTCACTAGGTCAATTAGTACAAAAACCTTGTGAACACAATAGAGGTCACAATTTTAGGCTAATCTTAATGCAACTTGGTCAGAATGATCATCTCTATAAAATCTGGGTCAAGTTCGATATTGGGTCATACGCAGTCAATAACTAGGTCACTAGGTCAATTATTAGAAAAACCTTGTGAACAAAATAGAGGTCACAATTTTAGCCTTATCTTAATGAAACTTGGTCAGAATGATCATCTTAACATAAGCTAGGTCAAGTTCCATATTGGGTCAGCCTAGGTCAAAAACTAGGTCACTAGGTCAATTAGTACAAAAACCTTGTGAACACAATAGAGGTCACAATTTTAGGCTAATCTTAATGCAACTTGGTCAGAATGATCATCTCTATAAAATCTGGGTCAAGTTCGATATTGGGTCATACGCAGTCAATAACTAGGTCACTAGGTCAATTATTAGAAAAACCTTGTGAACAAAATAGAGGTCACAATTTTAGCCTTATCTTAATGAAACTTGGTCAGAATGATCATCTTAACATAAGCTAGGTCAAGTTCCATATTGGGTCAGCCTAGGTCAAAAACTAGGTCACTAGGTCAATTAGTAAAAAAACCTTGTGAACACAATAGAGGTCACAATTTTAGCCTAATCTCAATGCAACTTGGTCAGAATGATCATCTCTATAAAATGTAAATGTATTCACTATATGTTTATAGTTAAAACTTCAAAAATCTTCTCCTCTGAACTTACTTGGACTAGAGCTTAGATATTTGGCATGATTCATCGTCTAGTGGACCTTTACAAAGTTTGTTCAAATTATGGCCTTGGGATCAAAATTGGCCCCGCCCTGGGGGTCATGGGTTTTCTCTATATGTTTATAGTGAAAACTTAAAAAATCTGCTCCTTTGAACTTACTTGGACTAGAGCTTAGATATTTGGCATGATTCATCGTCTAGTGGACCTCTACAAAGATTGTTCAAATTAAGGCCTTGGGGTCAAAATTGGCCCCGCCCCGGGGGGTCATGGGTATACTTGATATGTTTATAGTTAAAACTTCAAAAATCTTCTCCTCTTAACTTATTTGGACTAGAGCTTAGATATATGGCATGATTCATCGTCTAGTGGACCTCTTCAAAGATTGTTCAAATTATGGCCCTGGGGTCAAAATTGGCTCCGCCCCTGGGGGGTCATGGGTTTTCTCTATATGTTTATAGTAAAAAAAATCAAAAATCTCCTCTGAACTTACGTTGCTTAGAGCTTAGATATTTGGCATGATTCATCGTCTAGTGGACCTCTACAAAGATTGTTCAAATTATGGCCTTGGGGTCAAAATTGGCCCCGCCCCGGGGGGTTAGGGTATTCTCTATATGTTTATAGTTAAAACTTCAAAAATCTTCTCCTCTGAACTTACTTGGACTAGAGCTTAGATATTTGGCATGATTCATCGTCTAGTGGACCTCTACAAAGTTTGTTCAAATTATGGCCCTGGGGTCAAAATTGGCCCCGCCCCGGGGGGTCATGGATTTTCTCTATATGTTTATAGTTAAAACTTCAAAAATCTTCTCCTCTGAACTTACTTGGACTAGAGCTTAGATATTTGGCATGATTCATCGTCTAGTGGACCTTTACAAAGTTTGTTCAAATAATGGCCTTGGGGTCAAAATTGGCCCCGCCCCGGGGGTCATGGGTTTTCTCTATATGTTTATAGTAAAAACTTCAAAAATCTTCTCCTTTGAACTTACTTGGACTAGAGCTTAGATATTTGGCATGATTCATCGTCTAGTGGACCTCTTCAAAGATTGTTCAAATTATGGCCCTGGGGTCAAAATTGGCCCCGCCCCTGGGGGGTCATGGGTTTTCTCTATATGTTTATAGTAAAAAAAATCAAAAATCTCCTCTGAACTTACGTTGCTAAGAGCTTAGATATATGGCATGATTCATCGTCTAGTAGACCTCTACAAAGATTGTTCAAATTATGGCCTTGGGGTCAAAATTGGCCCCGCCCCGGGGGGTTAGGGTATTCTCTATATGTTTATAGTTAAAACTTCAAAAATCTTCTCCTCTGAACTTACTTGGACTAGAGCTTAGATATTTGGCATGATTCATCGTCTAGTGGACCTCTACAAAGTTTGTTCAAATTATGGCCCTGGGGTCAAAATTGGCCCCCCCTCGGGGGGTCATGGATTTTCTCTATATGTTTATAGTGAAAACTTAAAAAATCTTCTCCTCTGAACTTACTTGGCCTAGAGCTTAGATATTTGGCATGGTTCATCGTCTAGTGGACCTCTACAAAGTATTTTCAAATTATGGCCCTAGGGTCAAAATTGGCCCCGCCCCGGGGGGTCATGGGTATTCTCTATATGTTTATAGTTAAAACTTCAAAAATCTTCTCCTCTGAACTTACTTGGACTAGAGCTTAGATATTTGGCATGATTCATCGTCTAGTGGACCTTTACAAAGTTTGTTCAAATAATGGCCTTGGGGTCAAAATTGGCCCCGCCCCGGGGGTCATGGGTTTTCTCTATATGTTTATAGTGAAAACTTCAAAAATCTTCTCCTTTGAACTTACTTGGACTAGAGCTTAGATATTTGGCATGATTCATCGTCTAGTGGACCTCTACAAAGATTGTTCAAATTATGGCCCTGGGGTCAAAATTGGCCCCGCCCCTGGGGGGTCATGGGTTTTCTCTATATGTTTATTGTAAAAAAAATCAAAAATCTCCTCTGAACTTACGTTGCTAAGAGCTTAGATATATGGCATGATTCATCGTCTAGTGGACCTCTACAAAGATTGTTCAAATTATGGCCTTGGGGTCAAAATTGGCCCCGCCCCGGGGGGGTAGGGTATTCTCTATATGTTTATAGTTAAAACTTCAAAAATCTTCTCCTCTGAACTTACTTGGACTAGAGCTTAGATATTTGGCATGATTCATCGTCTAGTGGACCTTTACAAAGTTTGTTCAAATTATGGCCTTGAGGTCAAAATTGGCCCCGCCCCGGGGGGTCATGGGTTTTCTCTATATGTTTATAGTGAAAACTTCAAAAATCATCTCCTCTGAACTTACGTTGCTTAGAGCTTAGATATTTGGCATGATTCATCGTCTAGTGGACCTCTACAAAGTTTGTTCAAATTATGGCCCTGGGGTCAAAATTGGCCACACCCGGGGGCTGATGGGTTTTCTCTATATGTGTTATAGTGAAAACTTAAAAAATCTTCTCCGAACTCAAAAAGACAAGTAACGTCTTAATTTAAACTGGATAACATAATTAGTACACAAACCAATTTTCAATATGGGCCACATACAACAATTATTAACAAATATACATATATAGATACACACGTAAAATCAAGTAGTGACAAGAGCTTAGATATTTGGCATGATATATCATCTAGTTGACTTGTACCAATATTGTTCAATCTTTGGCTCTGGGGTCAAAAAATGGCCCCACCCGGGCGGTCATGGGTTTCCTTATATATGTATATGATGAAAACTTAAAAAATCTTCTTCTCCGAAACCAAAAGGCGAAGGCCTTAGATATTTGGTATGAAGCATCGTTTATCGGACCACTATTAAGATTGTTCAAACTTTAGCCCTGGGGTCAAAATTGGCCACGCCCCGTGTTCATAGGCTTAGGTTTTCAATATTTGTATATAATGGAAGAATGTGCAATATATGACAGGTGAGCGATTCAGGGCCATTTGGCCCTCTTGTTTAAGAGAATACACCACATTTGATAATAGATTTTGCAATGGATTATCGACAATACCTGATCATCATTTTTATCCTGATCAATAACACTTATAATAAATGGCTTTAAGTTATGAGTTGGATGAAACCCATGCTCCTTTAATGGAAACTGTATTGTATTTCTTTATAAACTGTTTGCCAAAACCGTAGAAGTGTGGACTTGTTGCAGACTCTTGAATGTAAGACTCTTGACTTTCAATCTCTGGCTCATCACTGAAAATACTACTAGTAGTCACGCGACATACAATTACGTCATAATACAGTCATTTATGACGTAATAATGTTTTCATCTTGTTCACTCTCGAGAGAGGACGTGTATTTGTTCAGTCAGGAAAATAAGTTTATTTCATAGACAATTATTCAGATGGAGGAACAGTTTCAGGAGTTTAAAGACTCTGTGAACGAAAGGATTATCGGCGTAGAACGAAATCTACAGACAGTGATTCAGAAACTTGATATTTCCTCTGGATTTGTAAATTCACCACGTGAAGGGTGGTTCTCGGTAAACGACCACCCAGAAAGAAGCCACTTGTTGGCTCCCGGTACCGCAGCTCTAACTGCCACCGGGTCTAATTCTGATATCCAGGGGGATTTTTCCGCACTGAAGGACAGTTTGGCACGGATTAAGCTGCCGACAGAGCTACGACTCAACGAATCCCGTCAAGGAATCAAGCGTTCGGATGTTCCTGTATTGAACATTCTTTCAAAGTGTAGCCGTTACAGTGAAACCACGGCAAAACTCCTATCGACAATTGAACCAGGATCTAGTGTAACCCAAGAAACATTGGACCAGTTGTTTCTTATTTGTCATGCCCAGTGTAAATATGTTCAGGACGAGTATGCGGCTATTCTTGTAAATGGACAGTTTGACCAATCAACATCAAGGATATTTCGTGCATTACAAAAGAACACATCCGGGTTAAACGCAGACTCGCTCGATACTTTAAGGTCTGCAGCCACCTTATCGGCGGCCAGCCGTACGACAGCCCCAGCACGTGGTGCGTCAACATCATCGTACGAGTCGGGACGTGGCGGTTATCGTGGAGGTCAACGCGGAGGTCGTCGGGGAGACGTTTTCAATAGCTTCGCGTCGCGCCAGTTCCCGTCGTCGAGATACCGCAACAGTCACCAGAAGGACGAGGGTGCACCAAACACATACGATAAGGACGATTAGTTACGCATTGTGTGCTTACATTAAGCGTTGTTTTCGTTCAGATTTCACTTAATTAAAATTTTGTTTCAATGTGTATTTCTAATCTCCAACGAAATATATCTGCATGGAAACAGATTGATGCTCCCAATCACATAATTGATTGGATTACTAATGGTATTACTATTCCCTTTGCGACACAAGTACAGCCTTTCGAGTTAAAGAATCATGATCTTAGTGCAAAACAGTGTCAGTTTGTTAATCAGGAATTACATAGGTTGTTATTACTCGGATACATAGAACCTAGGGAAGAAAAACCAGTTTGTGTGAGCCCTTTAGGGGTTGTGCCTAAAAAGAACAATAAGTTACGTCTTATCACGGATTTAAGGAAGCTTAATGATAATTGTAATGTTCCAAAGTACAGAAATGAAGACATTCGAGATGCTGTGAAGTT